>NC_083468.1:7174264-7394264 GCF_030014155.1 Tachysurus vachellii | reverse complement strand
GATAAACAGCTAAACCACGGTTTGAGTGTAAAAACATTAGGATTTTATGGATTTAACTTTGGATGGTAAAATGTGTTCTCAAAGCCAGACGCACAATTTGTGTAATCCTTTACAGTTGTTATCGTTTTATGGTGTGCATTCCGCATCCAATTACGTAATGCTCACACTCTCACACCAGTGAAAGCTCTGGTCAGTCAGACAAAAAAGGTTACGGGTTCGCTAAAAAAGATATAGATGTACAGAGAGAGGGGGGGGGGAGAGAGTTTGTGTGTGCGCGTGTGTGTGTTTTCGGGCATCACCTGAAGAACATTCACTCACCCATGACACTACACGGCCGTTGAAACATGGCAACTTGGCGTTATCGTCTGATATCTCCTCCTTCACAACCCTGTTATGCCAAGTCAAGAGAAGAGAAGAGAAGAGAAGAGAAGAGAAGAGAAGAGAAGAGAAGAGAAGAGAAGAGAGAAATGGAAACGGAAGAGAAGACAGAAAAGAATAGAAAGGAAGAAAGAAAACAAAACAGAATAGAAAAGAAAATGACAGAACAGATAAAAAGAGAAACAGAAGAGAAGAGATGAGAAGAAAGACAGAAGAGAAGAGAAGAGAAGAGAAGAGAAGAGAAGAGAAGAGAAGAGAAGAGAAGGACAAAAGGGAAGAGAGACAGAAGAGAAGAGAATAGAAGAGAAGAGAGACACAAGAGAAGAGAGACAGAAAAGAAGAGAAGAGAAAAGAAACAGAAGATAAAGGAAACAGAAGAGAAGAGAAACAGAAGAGAAGAGAGACAGAAGAGAAGAGACAGAAAAGAAGAGAAGAGAAAAGAAAAAGAAGAGAAGAGAAACAGAAGAGAAGAGAAACAGAAGAGAAGAGAGACAGAAGAGAAGAGAAACAGAAGAGAAGAGAGACAGAAGAGAAGAGAAACAGAAGAGAAGAGAGACAGAAGAGAAGAGAGGCCAAAGAGAAAAGAAGAGAAACAGAAGAGAAGAGAATTGATTAATAACTTTGACGTACCTTTATAAACACACACCATAATCACATACTGTATCTTACTCTCATCACAAACAGTCAACAAAAACAAGCGTGTGGTTCATCAGTTAAATCAGTTGTTATTTCAGGATCTCAGGCTTTTAATTATTAACACAGCACTGTGTTAATGAATCTGACCCAAAAACCAACTTCACCGACTGAATCAGAAATAAAAACCTTTCTTTAATTACTCTGTGTGTTATGTGACAGGTTTAACTGTACTGCAGCACAGTAAATGAAGCAGTTACACTCGGCTCAATTTACACACACACCCAATTTAAGTTGGACTAAACAATCACACCCACACACACTCACACACACACACACACACACACACTCACACACACACATGCACGCACGTCCGTTCGTCCCTTCCCCCATTCCCCCTTCCCAGCTGCTCCCTAAAAAGGTGTTGACCTTGAATGACCCGTGTTGTCCTGGAAACCACTGTCAAGGACACGAACTGAGGCGAGGCACATGATGTATTAATAATGGAAGTGTGTATAACGATCATGGCACTGTTCATGCATTATAAATCAAAACTTTAATCACATCCACGCTCTCACACACACACAAACAGTAGCATGTGTGTGATGGATGGATGGATGGATGGAATGGTACCGCATCTCTTTCTGTCTTTGGGCCGCACCTGTTTCACTGCAGAAGCCATAAAAGCAAAGTGTTGTGCATGTGTGTATGCGTGTGTGTGGGGTGTTATTATGTCATAAATCAAATCAAATCATAATCTGCCTGTAGTTTTTTTTTTAATTGTGTAAAATGAGGACTTTGTCCCATCGTTACCTGAGGCCTCGGTACGTCACTGTGGGGGAGGGGTGGTGGGATCGGGGTTCAGGTCTACAGACCCCTATCATTGTTTGTAAACAAAACAAGATGTTGCTAAAAGACCTGCGTTGCCTAGCAACCAGACGTGTCTTTGTTAGAACCCGAGTTTATAGCATGCAATACGTCATTTGGGGACGGGACGCAACTTCAAATAGCATAACTCTGGATCCGTATGGCATGGCGTGATGATGCTAAGCAGTGGTCTGTTCTGAATTGATATATATATATGTGTGTGTGTATATATATACACACACACACACACACACACGCACACACGCACACACGCACACACACACACACACATATATATATATATATCATACATCATGTGTCCACTTATAAGTGGACATATATATAAGTATATATATATAAACTCTCCTAGACAGTTTATCGATGTTTACAAGCTTCTCTTTGGGAGTGGGGTCAAGGCGAAGATCGAGGATGTCATGTTGCTGTAAATCATTAGCATCTGTTAGATGAAAAAGTTAGCTAAACATTCCCTACAGGCAGCTTCCTGCTGTCTAGCTATCTAGCAAATGCTCGTTCTGCTTGTTGTTTTCTTTCAACCAAATCCCAGTGTTGATTTATACTAAACTTTTTACCTATTAGAACGTGGGTGTATGTTTTATGTGATAAATTTATGCTTTTTCCTTTTGTGCAACTGTTCATTTGTTCAGTAAACTCGAACCCAGTGACTGTTTAGGTCCAAACATCAGCAAGACAGTGTGTGTTTGAGAAACCTGCCAACAACACGAGTGTGTTAAAGTGAGTGTGTGGTGATTTATTGTATGTCAGCATGTCAGTAGGGTATGTGCGCTATTCCTGGTGAACCCGTACGCCGCACCGCTACTCTACAATTATGCCTTTTTTAAACCGCTTCAAAGCATCACGTTCGGCTTTTACCTATATTTTGTGTCACGGAGCTGGACGCATGACATATGACTGCTATGTACCACACAGTAACTCTTAAATGACATTAATCCATATGTTTACATTCTGCTGCACTTTATATTAATATCTTATTCATATGTTTACAACCCGTTACACTTTAATACCCTCTCGTTATATACAAATCTCAATGGTCGAGTCTTGAATTCTTACATAGTTCTCTGTGTCCTATATAAATGGCTCGGAATAGAATACGCAACAATGCTTTCCTCAGAACATTAGAGAATTGGGGGGTAAAAAAAACGTCCTGGCAACAGTAACATGATGTCCACAGCTCAAGCAGCCACTCCTCCGGCTGAAGGCTGAAACTGGGACAAGCAGAGGAAAGTACATGGTCATCGGCAGCTCGTCTAGCACTGGCCAAACCCTAAATGTCTGGCTGAGAGATTAGTGTTGACTATAATAATGCAGCCCTAACAGCCTGGCTTCCTCTCTTATATCTTCACATCTTTCACCTCCCTATTTTACACCCTACTATTACGGCTATTACATCTTATAAGGCTGTGCTGCTTCATGCAGCACTAGACAGCTATTAATCACAGTCTAGGGCAATGTGCTTTCTTCTTCCTGAACACACTGGAACCAGGATTCTCCCAATTCTACCATTCTTTTGGAAGAAAAAATAAATAAATAAATAACAAAATCCAAGCATTTCTTTCTCGGCAATGGACAGTCGGTAAGACAAACCATGTAGAGTGAATCCTGGCTCTGAGACGGATATAAGACGAGTACAGGATGAGTCAAGAGTCTATAATTAGTCAAGCGGTCAAGTCAAGTGGGTTTCTATAGTCGGTCCGCTATGGCTTGAAATGTTTCTCCAGAACCGTAGTATGATAATTATTTAATATACTCATTATTTCTTTGGTTAACATCTTAAAGACACTCCAGTTTTCTTGACAACTACCAGCCAAATATTTAGGTCTCTCATATTAAACAATCAATAGAAAAGCCCTAACAAACAGCGCACTCAGACAACAGGAGCAATTATACGACCAGACTGCTGGTCCAGGCTGAGGCATCATCTAAAATTAAACTCCATCTCAACATCCTGAAGTTCGAGCAAAGCCTCTGACGGTTACACCACCCGGTTACACGGCCATTAAACCTTTTTTTATATTCTGAGCAACTGCCAAGTCAAATTCCTTGTAAGTGAGGCTCGCAGGCCAATAAAAGTGATCTTGTATTAAATCTATTCACCCACCCATCAATCATCTGTTCTCTTGTCTTTCGACTTCATTTTCTCTGGACTAGAGAGATACCTGGGCTCACACGCTCAAACTCGTACTCAAACACACACACAACGGCTTTACAGTGTCACCATATTGACACAGGATCATCTTAAAACACACACTTCTTGTATATATATATATATATATATATATATATATATATATATATATATACACACACACACACACACACACACACACACACACACACACACACACACACACACATATATATATATATATATATATATATATATAAAACAAAAATCATTCTTTCTTACAAAAATATCTGTAAAATGCAAATGATTTTTTTTTTTTACATCAGTATTTATCACTCTGCTGTTAAGAGGCTTTGAGGAAAGGTCTGTGTCAAAAGAGTATAATAGAAGAGAAGCCTTTATTTTGTCACGTTTACATTACAGCACAGGGTCAGCCATGATACAGCACCACTGGAGCAGAGAGGGTTGAGGGCCTTACTCAAGGGCCCAATAGCCCTGCAGCTTGCAGCGCTGGGGCTTGAAACCCTGATCGTCTGATCAACAACCCAGAGACTGTAATTGTGATTGGGTTTTCTACCAAAAGCCTAGCCCCAGTTTTCACAATATTTCAGAATGTATGCCATGTCGCAATAAAAGAAAATTCAAACAAACTCCACAATATTTTAAAATTTACACAAATTTCACACAGATTTGGGTCAAGACGTGGCTTCATGTGTCGTGACGTGATCACAAACACGCAATGAGCCAAAGCCCTCTTCCATTCACATTACATGAGTCTTTACTGGTAGGAGTTTAACACAAGACTCCTGCGCTTGCAGTTTCACCAATTTTTTTTTTTCTGAGAAAAAAAAAAAGGCACAAAAATCTTAAACAAGCTGCAACAAATTCAAGCATTGTTGATGCCAAAAATGTGTTAAATCCTGAAGGGACTAAATTCTGTCAGCAGTTCTAACATGTATCGCCCAAATATAATGTATTTTATTAGTGGACAGCTGTCCTAACTGTCCAAATGTCCAGATGTCCCCCACCCTCATCTCCTCCTCCTCTTTTTATGCCTGATCGTCTGTACACGTCTTTTCCTAATGTGTGCCGCTAATTACAGAGGTTAAAAGGAACATACTAGCATTATCTATCATTATTATGTCAGTTCCATGATGGGATCTTATTTTATTACTTTTAACCCCCAAGGAAATAGATACTTATAAGTGACACTCAAGATTAAGGGACACAAAAATCCCATTACACAACATCTGTGTATAATTAGGGCCGATATGTTTGTTCTCGTTGGGTCTCGGAAGCATACGTTGTGTATGTAATGCTTTCCTGCGTTATAGTTATCTCACCTCGTTCAGTGCCACCTAATTAACCAGCCCCTCAAGTGTATTTGAGGAAATGAGGTCCACTGGGAAAACTTCCTATTAACCATGCAAATGAAGATGATCTTCCTCTATTAGCCCCCTGTATTATTGCCTCCGTTGGGTTTATTCCTTCATTTTGTACCACTAGTGTCTTTTGTCGGAGAGCCGAAGACCTTTCTGAGACCCAGAAACAATAATAAATAATTAAGGGAAGACGGGACGCTTTATTGGCACCTTTGAAACTGTGATCTTAGGAAAAAAAACAAATAATCAATAATCAAAAGCATAATCGGCTAAATGTAAATGGTAATATAATCAATATAGCAATATAGTAATATGAATTCTATCTATCTATCTATCTATCTATCTATCTATCTATCTATCTATAATCTATAGTTTTAAGGCTAAAAGTATAATAATTATAAACCATGCAGCTCCATTTTTTAATTGTAGATGTTACATACAATGTTATTTGATAGTTATATAAAATATAGATGTTTTTAATGCGGCTCTACTAACGAATATATACCGCGTACGTTCTTTGACGATTGTTGTATGATATTTCAGCTGAGTTGCCCACCTTGTCCATTTCACAGCGTTCCAGCGCGGATTTAATTCTGCCCAGGCTTGGAAATAACATCTTTATAGCTTGCTCTCCTCTAAAGCCCTTTTCCAATTCTCTCTTATTTCCGCTGCTGCTTTTGGCCCTCGTATTCATCCTTAAGCTCTTGCGACTTCTCCCCATTCTCGTTTCCAGAAAGCTCTGTGACTACGTGGAATAAATTCGCTTCGCTAAAAAATGTTTTGATAAAAATCTGCGCTTCTAAAAAGCTGCAATCCTGCAGCGTGTTCCTCTAGGGAGATTTTCTTGGACTCAGCACGAACCTCCTCACATGTGTAGGAATGCTTACACCTGGCAATAAAATAGATTCCTACAGCCAGAGCTAATCGTGGGGATTTTTGTGCTATAAGGTCATTCGAGGATGCAATTAAGTCAGTAGAGTAATAGCCCAGCAGTGTAGAGAGTACAGACTGCGCCTCGATGGGTTTCTCTGCAACGACGTGAGATTTCTTGTGTACCAAATGTAGCTGCAGATTGTTGTATCATGTCACATGACATGACACGGTGTATAAAGCTGTCGAGGATTCGAGTCAGGTGATACCTCTCTAAAGAATTCCATGGATACCGAATTTCAGTTCGTGCTCTTTATACAGGAACCCAACTGCATACCAAAAAAGTCTGACAACAGACCTAATAGTCGTGTCAATCATCAGAATGATAGAGAAACATAATCTCGGTATCTTTGATCATGACACGATCGATGAAGGCTAGTTTGACGTCCTGTCGACCGATCTTTAAAATTTAAACAAATCAATGCTAACAATAACAACAACAACAATACATCCAGATTTGTGTGGAAGTGTTGAAGCGAGGGATCAGAGGAGAATGGTTCAGTATGGCTTAATCATACAATGATAAAGTCTGTACAGGTCCAGAGAACAAAAGAAAAAGAAAGAGATATACACAGTATCTACCTTCTTTATGTGAAGTTTTTGGGGTGGACATTTTGCGCACCAGTGAAAAGTCTGAACCGAGAGCTAATGTTACTTTGGATTAGCTTTGTATAAATGTATTTCATTTTAATGCTTTGTTTGGGTAAATCCTGCCAAATAACAAATAGAAATAATAATAAGAAGCTGAGCAATTGAAGGTTAAGGGCCATGTTCAAGGGCCCGGCAGTGTCATGGGATTCGAACTCACAACCTTCCGTCGTCCAACACCTTATCTACTAGGCTACCAAATACTGTACCACATTCTAAAGCATCGGATCATAAGAAATTTGATTTTATTGAGTGATCAAAACACCTTATCACCTGTAAATCATACAACGATACAATACAGTGAGCTGAAAAGCATCTCAGAACATACAACATGTCAAACCTTCAGACAGACGGACTACAACACTGCTGAGAAAATAAACAGACACGCACAACACAGTAAACCGGGACCACTTACTTCAGTTTACACACCTCGTAGCCAAGAACAGGGGTCGCTAACATTTGTGGGTCGCTGGAGAGCTGAATATATGAACCTGAGGTTGTAGTTTTTACCTCAGGTTAGCTAATCATTCAGCTGTGCTGCTGATTAGCAACTAATTGCTAAGAGAGCCGAAGCCGTTGTAGTAATTCGTCGGTAAATAATAAACACGTAATTTTCATGGGCTTTTTCCTGTCAACTGCCTCAATGTAAAGCTCAGGTGTATAAAATGAGATCAAAATGTAAGACGCTGTAGAGTGCTAGCATCTGCCAAATGATGAGAAATGTGAAATGTCGATCTGGAAACCAAACTTGGATTATGTTAATGTTGCTGTTTTCTTTTTCTAGTTAGAAGGAGGGAGTTATAGTTTTCCCCTAGTATCATCCCAGTTTTAAAGCACGGCTTTGTTCAGTTTCGGTCGATTTCAAAACACATGTTCATGAGCTTCATCTATTGCACATTTGGAATATATTTGGGATTCAAAAGAGAAATTCCAGTACCACTAAATGATGAAAATAAAGCAAAGGACAGAAAGTAAAATGCCGGCCAAGTGATTTTGGTTTGGGGCTCAGTTTTTTGTTTTTCATTTCTTCCAATAATTCTGAGTCATGTGGCTTTTCATGCTCAGGATTTGATGCTATGCTTTTTGATTTGATATGATACTAGATTTTGTTCACATTATTCTTATTACATTCTTCTTATTTCTATTCCTTAGTTTAATGGTTGTGTGATATGTGATATTTGGTAGGATTTACCCAAACAAAGTATTACAATAAAACAAATTTATACAGAGCTAATATTACTAACACTGTAACATTAGCTCTCGGTCCAAGCTTTCACTCATGTGCAGGGTTGCCAGGTCTCTGCAAAGTTTCCACCCCAGCAACCTCACAAAAAGAAGAAAGACACGGTATATATCTCTCTTTTTTCGTTTAGTCTCTGCACCTGTACAGACTGTACATTTCCAACCGCAAACTCAGACTTAACTTAATTCAGTGTAAATTTGGCAAACTCAATTTGGCAACCCTGCTAATGTAAATTTGCATTCATATGCATTGTATTCATATATTTTCAGTTTCTAAATAAGTGTGTGTGTATGTGTGTGTGTGTATGTGTGTGTGTGTGTGTGTGTGGGGACAGGCCCATTGATTTGTAGGCAGAATTGACCACTAATAAAGAGAAATTCTGTCTTCACAGGCTGCTATGATTAGATTTACTACAGACAAGAGCAGACAAATAGGAACCCAGAACCCCCACGGAAAGGGAGCGGAGGAAGAGAAAGAGACAAGAGGGTGTGTGTGTGTGTGTGTGTGTGTGTGTGTGTGTGTGTGTGTGAGAGTGAAAGAGAGAGAGAGGGAGAGAGAGAGAGAACGAGGGAACTGCTATCACCGTCAAACACACCGCAAAACACACATAGATGAGACAAGTTTTGGATTAATGTTCCACAGAGCTTACACACACAATGCAAATATGCAACAAAATACACACTAATACCAAATGCAAATATTCCCAAATACACACAGGCTCATAGTTTCTAACCCCAGCAGGCACTGAACACGGCAGGAAAATAAAGCAGGGAAAGTAGGTCAGTCTCATGAAGAAACAGTAATTCAGCCTGAGATGAAGAAATAGCCTGCAACGGGAAAGAACCTTGACTGCTTAAACAAGCCAGGGCCATACTGACCTCTCTCTCTCTCTCTCTCTCTCTCTCTCTCTCTCTCTCTCTCTCTCTCTCTCTCTCTCTCTCTCTCTCTCTATATAACTATATATATATATATCTATATATATATATATATATATATATATATATATATATATATATATATATATATATATATATCCCATGCAAACCTCTAGCAAGATCATGTTGTGATGTTGCCAGATGTAGTTTAAAAGAGCGACCAGCCATTTAAATGCCCAGCAAGTACAGGTTAGCAATAAAGCCAAAAGCCAAAAGAAGAGAGAGAGAGAGAGAGAGAGAGAGAGAGAGAGAGAGAACAAGCAAGTAGTTAAGAGAAAGAGAGACAGTAATACAACAGTTATTAATAGAGTGTTTGTTCATCCAATTTTCTTGCATGTATAAAGGTCTTTCTGTGTGTGTGTGTGTGTGTGTGTGTGTGTGTGAGGTGAAAATGTAGTTTAATTATTTTGTTTTATATTTATAAAGGATTTCTATTTCTATTTATAATTATTTTGTTTGTTTTGATAGGACGGTGTATTTATGTGTGTGAGTGTATGTGTGTGAGAGAGAGAGAGAGAGCGAGAGCGAGAGAGACAGGGAGTGGGAAAGAGACATGGAAGACACGCCAAACGGATCAGCTCTCCATTCCTAATCCGGCAGCAAAATTACAGTGAGGTCAATATTTATGACTCAGGCTCGCCATGACCTAACAAAACACATGATTTCTGGATTTCTCAATTACAAGCTTGTTTTTTTTTCCTCTCTTTCCCAGTTGCACAGTTAAAACTCCATCATCAGAAAAGCTTTAATTCAGACTAATGTGAATATGGGGTGATTGATCAGATTTAATGCAATGGGCAACACCAAACTCTGGATTGCACTGGGCTCTGAGGTCCTGTATACACAGTGTGACTGAACTCGGGAGTGGTCACTAGAAAACAATGGTCTGGGGCTCACTTCTATAAAAGTGTTGAGGATGGCGAGGTAAACTAAAAAAATCTCATCTGAAAAATTAGTGTTCCTCATTCAGGAGGAATTTTTCTTTCGTAAAAACAAACCGATGGTGATGAGCCCCGCCTTTGGTGAGCCGCTTCAAGTGTACGGACCAAGTGTGAAAACACCCTGAAGATCCGAGGAAGGACTTAATATGTTTTACTGTTAAAGGCTTCTCTGGTCAATATGGTGCCCAGTCAGGGCCTGGTCCTCCATCTGTCCATGCCGTTCTGTCCATGCCGTGTGTGTGTTTTTGGATGATAATCATGATGTTAACGACCATACAGTCCAGGCAGCTGCTGTGTCAGAGTCCTGAGGGAAAACGACAGCCCCCACACACACATGTACACACACACATCATGAGCAGGATGCAGCCAGCTGGTATAAACCTCCTACCTAAAAAAAAAATGTGACCGGTTTCAACATTCTTGTTGAATGTTACATTCTTATCTCCGTCTCTTCACTCATATGCTAAAAATCAGCATCTCTCTGAGCACCTTGTAAACTGGAGGCTGAACTTCCTTGTAATTCGTAGACAGCAGCTCCGTGTTTGACTTCAGACACCAGGGGTCTCATTTATATAGTGTTTTTGAAACAAGTTGTAATTCTGTTTGTAATTACTTTAAAATTCTGAAAACATTAGCAGAGGATGTACTTTTTATTAAACATCTTTAGTCCATTTTATCCATGCTGGATTGCTTTCATTTTAGAACTGCACTTCATTGGCCTGTTTGGTTTGGTTATTGTTTTCCCATAAGGTTATTTCCAAAAGTGTGTGGTACACCTACCATTATACCCATATGTGCTTGTTGTTCATCCCATTCCATCCCATCCAGTCACCCATCTATTCTGCACTTTTGCTAGATATTGGGTTCAGTCAGTGTTCCACTTCATCTCAGAGGTGTTCAGTGGGGTTGAGATCAGGGCTCTTTGCAGAACATGTGCAATCCGACTTTGGAAAACTGTGTCTTCACTGGTCTCACTTTGTGTCGAATGCCATTGTCATGCTGGAACATCTTTGTACCTCTTTTTCTAGTAAAGGGAAATTACAGGGCTGTGGGGGATGTTAGGTGGGTGTTAGCCTAGTGGTTAAGGCGTTAGACTAGTGGTTAAGACGTTAGCCTACTGGTTAAGATGTTAGCCTAGTGGTTAAGGCGTTAGACTAGTGGCTAAGGCGTTAGACTAGTGGCTAAGGCGTTAGCCTACTGGTTAAGGCGTTAGACTAGTGGCTAAGGCGTTAGACTAGTGGCTAAGGCGTTAGCCTACTGGTTAAGGCGTTAGACTAGTGGCTAAGGCGTTAGACTAGTGGCTAAGGTGTTAGACTAGTGGCTAAGGCGCTAGCCTAGTGGTTAAGGCGTTAGCCTAATGGTTAAGGCGTTAGCCTAGTGGTTAAGGTGTTAGAATAATGGTTAAGGCGTTAGACTAGTGGTTAAGGTGTACCAATTGAAAGGTTGTGAGTTTGAATCCTAGGTCCACTGAGCTGCCCCTGCTAGGCTAATAAGCAAGGCCCCTAACCCTTCATTGCTCAGTTGTATAAAATGAGATTTATTTTGTACAAAAGAAAAAAAAGTGTTGAAATTTGGACACTTGTTGAACTCAAGGGTCGCACCTTTGCTTATGTAGTGGAAGAGGGCGGAGCTACCAGGCCCTTACGCTGGGTGATAAAATATCTTCAACAAACAACAACACTCCGGTGGACAAGCTTAAAAAATGTCTTTCCAATTAGTCCATGTTGTGTGATTTAATGTTTCATTAAAGCTAGCTTATACTTCCATTTGGTAAACAAATGTTAGTGCCCCATTTGAGACAATTGTACCCTTCTAACGTTCACTTGACACTACTGTACATAGTGTGTAGTGCGAGTGCGTAGACTGTAATAGGTCATTTGGGTGTTTTCATCTTTGTGGCAGTTTGGAGAAGGCCCACATATGAGCAGGATGGACAGATGTCCACAAACCTTTAGCCATGTACGTAGCCATGTATTTCTGGTTGCTCTGTTTGGTTACATTCAGAATAATCAGAACTCAGTGGAAACGGCGTGGACGGAAACAAGTTAAGTCAAGTCCTTCGTGTTGCTAATTAGCATTCCAGAAATTCCCTTAAAATGTACTTAACTTATACGTAAAGGAAGATTTTGAAGAAAAACTATTTCAGACATGTGACCTTACAGTGACCTTGACATCTGTTGGTTTCAGTGTTAATTCGAGTGAAATCCTACAAAAGTTCCACAGCTCGTTCTTTAGATATCAGGCTAAGAATAATCTTGGACTTTGTGCACTAAATATTTTTACTCCGTTCTGCTGTTTGAGGTCAACGTTTCTTACATCTTCTTCACCACGTCTGTAGGCTTGCACAGCAATGCCCTTTTTGCCAGAACACAAGGCTTTCTGTTCCACTGACGCAAAGGAAATGGACTTATCTAACATTTTCTACAGAAGTCTGATATAAAACGAATCGGGACTCAGTGTGAGACGTGTGTTTCCCCCTCTGTTGATAACCTCCGACAGAATTTCAGTGGTTGAAGATTTTAGATGCTAATGAACAAACACTTGGGGCATCACAGTGAGCAGAAATAGGTTTGACATCAACACGTACTGTGAAGATAGAAACATTTGTGTGGAAAAAAAATAACCGTTTTCTTTTTTCTGGATGTTTTTGCCATGACTTAGTAAACTTATTAAGTTACTTAGCAGTGCTAAAAATCCTCTTTCTGTCAGGTGAGTGAAGAGCGTAATCCTAAAACAAAGGGATTCAAACGGATCGGTAGTTTTGCTGCTTTCACTGGAAAATATTTGGTTGGAAGATTGGTGGTGGAAAATAGCTTTGGGTTGAGTAATGCCTAAACAATAAGCAAACAAAGCGACGCTGAGATTTCAGTCTGGTGTGGGATTGGGAAAAGGAAAAGAAAAGAAAAAGAAAGGAAAGAATAAGACAGTACAAATCTTTCCTTGTCTTTCTAGCCATCCAAGAAAAAGGAGAACGTAGAACATATCATACAAAAATAAAGACAGCTACGATTTACAAAGTGAAGTCATTACAGTTGGCAGGTTTCTACAAAGTAGAACATCTTTAATATCTGGGGGTCTCATTTATCAACCGTTCCATCCCATTCCATCCCACTTACTGTCAGTCATGTCGACAAAAACGACAGAGCAACCGGTGCCAAGGTGCGTAGAGGTGACAGATGAAATGTAAATGAAAGTCTTTAAAAGACATTTAAGACATACTTTAAATGTCTTTTTTTTTTTTTTATTAAATAAACTATTCATTTTTTTTATTGGTTTTTATTTATTTAGTTTTATTTATTTATTTATTTATTTTTGCATTCCCTTCTACGTTCTGTGTACAGCTGAGAAATGACATCGTTGGAAAACTCTTCAGGTAACAAGGATCAGGCCTCAAAAATCCGCAGTAAATTTGCGGCATTTTATATACGAAGCAAAATACTTTATTTGTTTTTAAAAATGAGGCAGTTAGGGCATTACATTGTAATGAAGAGTGCAGCACACTTCCAGAAATTATGGATTTAACAGTGGCGCAAAGCCAAGCCTTAGCATTCAGTAAATAATACATCGAATGTAGCTGCACTGTCTGAACAACAGAAATACCAATCTACACAAACGATACAGCTGAAAAGTACAGAGCGCTCTCTGGTCATGTGATCACTTTTTTTTTGGAAAGTCTGCATCATTATTATGCCAAATGCTGTAAATATTAGAAATCTGCACTTGTACTTCACTTATTTCACTTCACTGTTATAAGGTTACACAACTACATAATAACTGTCAAAAAGAGCTCCGTCTCTAATGAAGCCAGCTCCATGCTGCGGGCATTTTAGTTGACTTTGGAGCTCTATTAAGTTTCCATGGATCACTTATCATTTTTATGAGATTTTGTTTTATTTGATCAAATTTTTTAGAAATAGTATCAATTTATTTATTTTAGCATAAATACTTAGGATCAGGGTTTCCCGCAGCACTTTGCAGTTCGGGCGGCCTGCCTAAGCTGGGAAACCCTACCGCTTTAACTAGGTTGCACAGAAAAAAAAATTCTGCTGCACAAAAGGCCGTCAAATGCATCTCGGTTGAATAGCGCGGACGCACTTCACAACCGCGAGCGGGCACGCGCGCCACACGGCCGAAACGAGTGAAAGACATTGTCCGTCACTGTCTGGAGTGATAAAGCCAGTTGATAAAACACGTGTCTGCAAAATTTTGAATGTTGTTTTGCACTTTCTTATTTATTATTATATGTTATTTAAATTTTATATTTAGTGTTAAATAAATAACTGTTAAATGTAATACAGAGTCTGTGGTCTATCTCACAAAGAAGCGCCAACTGAACGCCTTTATATTTTACATGCATTCCTTTCTCCAACACTTTCATGCAAATTGACTTGCAGATTCGAATCCATGCATGTAGCTTCATGTAGTTGAAGCATCAGAGTTGAGCACTTGAGGGTCCGACATTCCCAGGTCTGAGATTCTCTAAACTGGGAATGACTTCTTACCCCAGATGTAGTAACTCAGTCTAGATATATTTGCTATACATGAGCGATATATTTGTTGCTTACAAGTAACACACGTCTATTTCACCCGAAATGTTTATACGGTCATATGCAAAAGTTTAGGAACCCCTGACAATTTCCATGATTTTCATTTATAAATATTTGGGTGTTTGGATCAGCAATTTCATTTTGATCTATCAAATAACTGAAGGACACAGTAATATTTCAGTAGTGAAGTGAGGTTTATTGGATTAACAGAAAATGTGCAATATGCATCAAAACCAAATTAGACAGGTGCATATATTTGGGCACCCTTGCCATTTTGTTGATTTGAATACCTGTAACTACTTAGCACTGATTAATTGGAACACACAATTGGTTTGGTGAGTTCATTAAGCCTTGAACTTCATAGACAGGAGCATCCAATCATGAGAAAAGGTATTTAAAGCGTCCAATTTCAAGATGTTGTTCTATTTGACTCTCCTCTGAAGAGTGGCAACATGGAGGCCTCAAAACAACTCTCAAATGACCTGAAAACAAAGCTTATTCTACATTATGGTTCAGGGGAAGGCTACAAAAAGTTATCGCAAAGATATAAGCTGTCAGTGTCCACTGTGAGGAACATAGTGAGGAAATGGAAGACCCCAGGCACAGTTCTTGTTAAGGCCAGAAGTGACAGGCTACGTAAAATATTGGAGAGGCAAAGGATGGTGAGGACGGTCAAAAACAGCCCACAGACCACCTCCAAAGACCTACAACATCAACTTGCTGCAGATGGTGTCACTGTGCATCGTTCAACAATTCAGCACACTTTGCAGAAGGTGAAGCTGTACGGGAGAGCGAAAAGAAGCTTTTTCTGCACACACGCCACAAACGGAGTCGCTTGCAAACGCACATTTGGGCAAGCCAGCTTCATTTTGAAATAAGTGAATAAGTGTGATGAAACAAAGATTGAGTTATTTGGTCATAACAAGGGGCGTTATACATGGCAGCAAAAGAACACAGCATGCCAAGAAAAACACTTGCATGCACACAGTAAAAATTGGTGGAGGTTCCATCATGCAGTGGGGTCTGTGTGGCCAGGGTCAGGACTGGGAATCTGGTTAAAGTTGAGGGTTGCATGGATTCCACTCAATATCAGCAGATTCTTGAGAATAATGTTGAGGAATCAGTCACAAAGTTGAAGTTATGCCGGGGTTGGATATTTCAACAAGACAACGACCCAAAACACTGCTCAAAATCTACTCGGGCATTTAAGCAGAGGAACAAGTACAATGTTCTGGAATGACCATCCCAGTCCCCAGACCTGAATATCATTGAACATCTGTGGGGTGATATAAAGCAGGCTGTCCATGCTCGGCAATCATCAAACCTAACTGAACTGGAGATGTTTTGTAAGGAGGAATGGTCCAAAATACATTCATCCAGAATCCAGACACTCATTACAGGCTATAGGAAGCGTCTAAAGGCTGTTAATTCTGCTAAAGGAGGCTCTACTAAATATTGATGTGATTTTTCTATTGGGGTGCCCAAATTTATGCACCTGTCTAATTTGGTTTTGATGCATATTGCATATTTTCTGTTAATCCAATAAACCTCACTTCACTACTGAAATATTACTGTGTCCTTCAGCTATTTGATAGATCAAAATAAAATTGCTGATCCAAACACCCAAATATTTATAAATGAAAATCGTGGAAATTGTCAGGGGTTCCTAAACTTTTGCATATGACCGTATATCTCAATTTTTAAATAATTGCATCAAATAGTTAGCGATGTTAAACTATCCAGTCTAATGTTCAACAAACACCTTAAGACACTGTCAAATACTCTCATTATGTACGAGATTTCTACAATAAACAGATTTTAAAAACCATGTTTAACAAAGTAAAACCTACGATCGCTGATGTGGAGACATTTTATTTAACGTTTCAGGAAGGAATTGTAAGCACTTCAGAAATGTCTTCCGGGACCAAAAAGTTTATGATTGCTGTTTTTTTTGGTAAAATAGCAAAAAAGAGAGAGAGAAGAGAGAGAGAGAGAGAGAGAGAGAGAGAGAGAGAGAGCTTCCATGTCGCATAAATAAAAATATTCCATGAGCCAGGGCTTTTTAATTAGTTTCTCACCTTTCATGAAATGCTTCCCAAATGAGTGGCTGGAGAGATCTGGCTTGCACTATGAGTGATGACACAACAACATAGTAGCTCATATGTTGTATTTTTGCACCATAAGACACCCAAGTAAGCCGTATCACAGTCATTTAGAATTTTTGTGAAAAAACCTGAAGAAAGAAATGAACAGAAGAAATGATACTAACAAACGTTCTCATCTGTCACCGTCCTGTCAGTCGTCGTTTCTCACAGTCGAGTGACTCCTGCTCTGTGCTGCAACTGCGGCTCGTGTTGAACAGAACACACTTCATAACTGTGGGGTCTGTTTTCTGACTGAACTAAATTTATTCTAGAGATGTCTTTTTAACACATGGCTACTTGAAGGGCCCAAACAAATTACCTTGCTGGCCGGCAACTGAATAGCTCGGCCAAAAGCTTTGGGGTGGTAGCACTCTACTTACACGTCATGCACTATCTAACCCCCCAACCACACTCCACACACACACACACACACACACACACACACACACACACACACAGCTGGAATGAATAGCTTTAATATAACACCATGGTCTGTCATGTGTTACTGCTTACAAAGATAAAATTCAAGCTCAGAGGGACAATAACCACATAGCCTCCTCATTAACTGCACACAATGACAATAAACTGCACTCAGAATAAAATGGCGGTTGTGTCCAGCATTTAGCAGACACCCTTATCCTGAGCTACTTACATTTTATCTCATTTTTATACAACTGAGCAATTGAGGGTTAAGGGCCTTGCTCAGGGGCCCAGCAGTGGCAGCTTAGTGGATGTGGGAATCAAACTCCAACACCTTAACCACTAGGCTACCACACCCTGTGTCCAAAATGTCTGCCAACGTAATTGTTCATATACTGTAGAGGACAACGCTGAATTTTATACCACTGTAAGTCTCCGTGACATTGCTTTAAGAGCTACGTTCCCCTCGATGCTGCACCAAAACAAGACTGAGGGAAAATTTTCAACTGAACCACTGATCAGCCATTTTCCAAACAAACTTTTATTAGACTTAGCACGCAATGAAAAAGCTCAGCAAAGTCACAACAGGTGGCTGCCAAAGACTAACCTGAGCCCTTCTAATAAATATAAGAAGTACGTCTGAACGTGTTACTGGTAAGTGAGATGTTGATGTGGAAAAAAGGGGGAAAAATGAACTGGATATGTGAAATGAGTCCATAACAGGACAGTGGACTGTAGAACCATGAAATAACTCTTCATTGATAACATCCTGCGCTCATAAAATCTGTTCAAATATCAATCCTTACAGCACTGCTTCACAGGAGCACCAGAAATACGTCAATAGGCATGTGACCGCATCACACTTTCTCCAGAATTAGTTAAATAAATCACGCCTACATTTACCCGTTGTTGTTGTCGTTTTATATGAGCAAAAAAAAATAAATGCTTCGAAATGGTGACAGTAAGACTGTAACACTGTAAATGTCGAACAGAATAATTCAACAAACAAAAATAAATAATAAATAATAATTCTCCCTAAATAAAAAACTTCAAAATTAGGTGATTTGTTTTTATAAAATTGTAATTATAAAATTCTATCTAAAAAAATAAATAAATTCTATATATATGTATGTATGTATGTATGTATGTAACATATTTATTTATTTATTTAATGTATTTTTTTTAAATCTATTTAAAGATTATAGATTATTTTTTAAAATCTATTTCAAAAATAATATTCAAAAACAAATTTAAAATTAAAATGTATATGATTTATAAGCAGAGGTTATAAAGGGTCTATAAACATTGTTTTATTTTCAGATGTATTTAAAAATGTGTATCTTTTAAGTAAATTATACTGCAGGTCGTTTTAGATCTTAAAATAAGATCATTAAATAGTAAATATTTAACACAGTCAGAAAAAAACCTTGATAGTTAATACATTATGCTGAAAAATGAATAAGATTTACTTCATATATAAGTTAAATATCCTGTATGCTGTAAAAATGAAAACTCCAATCTAATTTCAGCAATAAAAGAAAAGGTCAAAAGCACTGGTTAATATTTTTTTATCATGCTTTTAATTACAAATAACAGAAAAAGCGAGTGCATCTTACATACTGAGTGTTTCAAAAAATTCCATGCCGGACTACTTGTTTTTTTTTCCATCCGTCCTGTCGGTCATGTTTTTAACACGCTCTACTTTTACAGCTCAGAAACACAAACATACTGAAATCTGACCCGATACACCGTTACTGAGTAGGAAGAAAGGACGATTTGATGCAAAATAGCATAAAACAACTAGAAGAAATAAAGCATGACTTGCTCCAGGACAGGAAGCTGAATTAGCAACAGGAATGTAATAGCTACCTTCATTTACAGCTAATTTTGGTGACTAAAACGAAACAAATAAGTATCAGTGTTTCTGCGTTCTTAGTTCTTTAAACTCCGACCACAGCGGTGTTGAATTCTCCGCTCTGATTGGTCAGGAGGATTGGGTTAATTAACGGTAATGCTGGCAGGATTATATTAACGCTTTATTGTTGTTGTTTCTATATCGACAACTCGTCGCAGGATCTCATGTGACAGACAATCCAGACAAAATCGAAAGATAATAATAAATGGATTATGAAATGTGTTTGATGTCGTGGAGCTGACTGTTAGGAGATGTTTATAATATTTCTCGAATGTCAGCGCTTTGTAATTTTCACTATTTTATTTTTTTTTTCACTGCTATAACGTAGACTTGTTTTGTGAATGTTCCAGAACACTTTAATGGTTAAAATATACATGACGCCTTTTTGATGATTAAGTAAAAACGTTGTCACTTTTACACTGATAGTGTACCAGGAATAAACCATGTCAAAAGGTGCTGTTATAGGAAAATGATATTCACTATATAACAATATAATATCAATATAACACCGAGCTGATGTTACATTTACAGCATTTGGCAGACACCCTTATATCCAGAGCAACTTACATTATTTCATATTTATACAACTGAGCAATTGAGGGTTAAGGTCCTTGCTCAGGGGCCCAACAGTGGCATCTTAGTGGACCTGGGATCGAACTCACAACCTTCCGATTGGTAGCCCAAGTCCTTAACCACTAGGCTACCACATGCCGTGTGGCTACCACCATGCACATGATGTTCTGTCCATTCAATTGGCAAACAAAATGCAGAAGAAGTTATGAACAATATTAGGAAGTGACTACGATAATAACAGTGAATAAGGCGATAACTAGAACATTACCATGCAGAACATCTTCTAAATGAGCTAATCGGACTTGGGACGACAGAATGTACACAGCAGACATGTCTGGCTCTGCTTAATCATATGAGCTGGAGTGAATGACTTGGAAGGATTTGGATAGCTAGGATTTGTCTGTGTGTGTGTGTGTGTGTGTGTGTGTGTGTGTGTGGCCTGCTGTAAAATAAGGCCGACGCACGTAAAAGAGTCTCGCCGTTCCCGTATATCTGAGATAGAAAGAAAAGATGCACTCTCAGCAAAAAAGGGTACTAAACTGTACTTTTTTTTTTTTTGCCAATGAGATGCTCTCCTTATCTTTTATAAATGAAAACATTACAAATATAATTTATGGTACATAACTAAACAAGGAATGACGCTATTAAGTACCGTTTTCCTGAGAGCGTGTGTACAAGTGCGCCTGTAATAAGTTCCACATAATAAAATACATGCCCTACGGCAAAATTCACCGCCTAACACTGATGAAAAGCTTTATAGTAGCTATCAGGAGCAAAAGCAATTTACCCTTCCACAGCACTGGGCTCTGTATTTGCTACTTTATTTCCTTAACCATGTAACATTCGATCGCTGTCAGCAGGTCCCAGAGGTACCAACAAGAACCTAACAAGCTAATAAATTTTTTTTTAGAAGATTGAGGTTTTTTTGTTTGTTTGTTTGTTTTTTTACCTCAAATTCCCGTACATATGTCTTTGGAAAGGCTAAAAGCTAACATCATAAATGATTTGTGCAGTCATTATGCGATTTAATGTAAGATAAGATGTAAGTTAACCGAAAACACAAAAAACACAGAAAACGTCCAGTGAGCAGCGATCGTGCGATCTGAAAAAAACACCTTGTTGGTTGAAATCTAGCAGTCAGAGGAGAACGACCAAGCTGGTGTGAGCTAACAAAGTTACAGTGACTCGAATAACTATTCTTTACAATGATGGTGAGCAGAAAAGCAGAAGGCATTACTTGCTTAAATTTCATGCACGAGACCGCATCAGGTTTGACTCATGTCAGCAGGAACAGGAATTCAAGGCTACCTCAAGGAACAGGATGGAGACTGGAAGAAGACCAGGTGATAATTCTACCATCTTTAGCTGTTGTGCTTAGATGCATTTCTGCATACAACATTTGCAAAGAGTGGTTATTTAAATTGTAAACAACTACTGGACCTATTTGAATTTATTTATATTCTACTGTTCAAATGTTTAAGCACACGGTAATGTCATGTATATGTATATATAATACTATATAATAATAATAATAATAATAATAATAATAATAATAATAATAATAATATCATTATTATATTATTACAATATATAAAACATGGAGTTTAAAACATTTGTTGTTGTTATGGTCTGGTCAATGATGGCTACATGGTAAAAGCTCTGGGTTACCGATCATAAAGTCAGGGTTTTAATCCCCAGCATCTCCAAGTTGGGCCCTTGAGTAAGGCCCTTAACTCTCTCCTCTCGCTCACCCTGCACTCTGATCCCAGCTTGTTAGAATATGTGAAATAATAATGATGTATCTGTGACAAATATAGGCCTCATCTTTACTTCTAACATTAATGAAGCACTGCGAATACGTACTTGATCAGACTACGTACCGAAATAGGAATTGAGAATAAACTACGACTGAAATCTTTCACATTGGTACATTTACATTTGAGGTATACTTCTTACGTTAGCTTTTCCGGCTCTGGCTTAATTTTCCCAAGCAGGGATTAATAAGATCAATAATCTAATCGAATCTTACTTGAACGTATTATAAATCAAGTCGTATCACCTAAACTCTTCTAATCCGACTAAAAGAAAAGGCAGACAAACAGACGGTAGCGGACAGAGCGTCGTCCACGATTCGTACGATTCCGTCATCCATCCGTCCAGATGTATAAGATTAAAACCAAACTGAGGATCATTTCCCACTGGATTAGTTTTAGCCAATTTCCCTTCCTGTCCTACAGAGCGAGCACCAAGCCCCGACTCCTTCCTCACTCTTTCACCAACAGGGATCTTTTTCTTCTCTGAAGCGTCTGTGTGTCTGGTTGACCTGAGAAACCCTGCAGACCTCCTCAGAGCCTCAGAAAGAAAAAAAAATCCAGAAGAAAAGAGAAAACACTTCAGACTTGTAAATGAAAAGCTCACACTCCGTCCCCTCCTCATACCAACATCCATATACAGCTCAAATGTCCTCCATTACAAACATACATGTGTTTAGTGTTTGAAAGCTGTTCAGATTTATGCTTCATTTTAAAGCCACAGAATGTAAACATGTACAAAACATTTCTCACCTTTTCACCCCTAGCATTTTAACAATAACCCAGGCTGTGTGAATGGACTAAGGACTAGGAAAGGATTTAAAACCTAGTTATTTTTTCAGATAACACAGATATTATGACTGTAACAGTGTCTCATAAACAAACTGAATCTGAATCATGAGCCATTTAAATCTTACCCGAAATCATCGTCCATTGATTTGAAGAAGAATTTATAGTTAGGTTTATTAAGGACTTGTTTAAAGTGTGCCAGAGTGACTTCTTCTGCCGGGACGGACACTTTGACCAGGTACGGAGTCTCCTGGTCGTCCAGGTGGTAGATAATTTTCGTCTCCCCCATTGCGGCCCGCTGGGGTGGAGAAGGCCGGGAGCATCGGGACTCGCGTACCTCCCGAACCCGCTCCTGGGCGCCGGGACGCCGGTGAAGGCTGATGAGATGAACCGCTGAGCTCTTTTCACCGGGATTGTGCGCTGTTATACTCCTCTGTTTTTTAGTATAATAAAGCGGTTTGACGCTCCGATTTCACCCGTAATATACTACAGTCTTTACGGTATCACAGCCTGGTGTAATATTCCTCTCTGTCCGATATTGTCAGGCGTTTTATTGATAATTCCGCTGACTTTCTATATAACAATAAACCGCAAATAAACCAGACGATTTGTATTAGGTTGTAAACTTGTACCGCGATTATTATACTATATAACAGACTACGTGTGTCATTAATAATAGCACGGATAATCTAAACAAATATGACAGATAATCTCGTAGTTTATTAGCCTTTTTGCACAGGTATTGTCCAGAGACGAAGCGACATCAGACTGGTCCAGATTGGACTGAGCATCAATATCACCGCTGTTCAACTGTAGGGTTGCCAGATTGGACTGAGCATGTATATCACCGCTGTTCAACCATAGGGTTGCCAGATTGGACTGAGCATCAATATCACCGCTGTTCAACTGTAGGGTTGCCAGATTGGACTGAGCATGTATATCACCGCTGTTCAACCGTAGGGTTGCCAGATTGGACTGAGCATCAATATCACCGCTGTTCAACCGTAGGGTTGCCAGATTTGGCTGAGTATCAATATCACCGTTTCTCAACTCTAGGGTTGCCTGATGATACTTTGACAACTTGAGGGTTTTATTAAATCTGGCAACCTTAACCAGATGTGCATTGGAAGTGACATTGCGCCTCCTGTCGGTTTGTCGTCTTTTTTTCATTTTCCGACCACAATAAATCTCCATGGTACATCACAGGTGCATGTTAAAGTGTATAATTGAATGAATGATGATTTCTAGAATAAAAACCGTTTCACAAGGGCTTGGTTGACAGGTACACCTAATAATCTAAGACAAATAATAAGCCTGTAAAAATTTGTATAATTAACAAATAAAAAAACATAACCGTTGATAAGGTGACACCTTTATTTTTGTTTATAGAAGGAGTCTGCAGTTTTAGTGCTTTCTCAATAAACCAGGCTTGGCTTGTTTGGTTCATTAGAGAGAACCAAATTCATTCATTCATTCATTCATCTTCTACCGCTTATCCGAACTCCCTCGGGTCACGGGGAGCCTGTGCCTATCTCAGGTGTCATCGGGCATCAAGGCAGGATACACCCTGGACGGAGTGCCAACCCATCGCAGGGCACACACACACTCTCATTCACTCACGGAATCACACACTACGGACAATTTTCCAGAGATGCCAATCAACCTACCATGCATGTCTTTGGACCGGGGGAGGAAACCGGAGTACCCGGAGGAAACCCCCGAGGCACGGGGAGAACATGCAAACTCCACACACACAAGGTGGAGGCGGGAATCGAACCCCGACCCTGGAGGTGTTAGGTAAACGTGCTAACCACTAAGCCACCGTGCCCCCGCCTGTTATAACCAGATGAACTGAAATGTTACAGTAAGTGTATAATTAGTCCCCATCATGTCATTCTTTAACTAACAGAAATATTCCTGTGGTATATAACTGTGGTATAACAGAAGTAAAACACTTTTTTTTCAGTAAGGACGTCACGCCATTATCCCGCCCTGTCACTGTTATTTCCCTATAACTCACATTTGCCATTTTTTATTTATTACTACATAATAATAAAAAAGTGGGAGCACAGCAGGTTAATGGTTCACACATTTTGGATCACACCTCCAGGGTTAGAGGTTTGATTCCCACCTCTGTAAGGTGTGTGTTGAGTGCAGGTTCTCCCTGTTCTTCAAGGGCTTCCTCTGGGTACTCTGGTTTTCTCCCTGAGTACAAGTACATGCGTTCTGTTTATAGTGTGTGTATAAGTGTGTGAGTGATTGTGCCCTTTGATGGGCCTCATGCTCCTGCTCTTCCTACGACCACGTGTAGGATAAACAGTACAGAAAACGGACAAACGGATGGGTGTGTAATAGTAAATGGTGAACAATAGATACCGGTAAATAATGAGAATTCAAATAACAAAAAAACACACCACTTTATTTTCATGACATTTATTTTCTTTAAAACAGAAACCAAACCAGTTTTGGCTTTGTTTATTAAGGCCGCTTGTGTTTGATGTTGATCCACACACACATGCTCACAACCAACCCACTGGCCCAACAGCTTAAAACCTCTTTTTGCATTTATTGTGTTGCATTTCGTCCAATATTAAAGGCATTCAAGGTCAAAAAACAACAAATAACAAAATGGAGTCGAGGAAAAAAGTGTTGACATGGAAATCTGTAACGTATGTTTAAAACGAGGCTGAAAAAAACAAAAAAGTGGCAAACTAATAACCCGATCTCATTTAACGAACACACTTTAGCTATTTCTAACCAAACAAACAAACAAACAAACAAAAAAAAAAAAGGAAAAAACAAACAAACAAAAAAAAAAAAAACAGAATGCTAAAGGTGTGCATGATATACAGGGAACCTGCAGGAGATTTCTCTCCAACACTGACATCAGAAATGTCCCAAATATGGCTTAGAGTGTAAAGGAAGATGCTCGTCAGTTTGGGCAGCCATATTTAAGAGTGTTGAAAGCTTTCGTTCAAAGGCACCGACGTGTTTCCGCCACTTCAGCACTGACGCACCTGAGAGTCCACTCGAGGTAAGAGGAGAAGAAAAAGACTCCAGGATTGGATAATCAAATAAACCATTCAAGAAAGATAACAAAAAAAAAAAAGAGTTTTTTTGTTTATCCAATGTGCATTTATGCCGTTATCCTCATGAGGAAGTCAGACTCATTCAGGACTCCTCTGGAATACGTCTGAACAGAACATACTTTCGTGTGAGGCTTCGGTTTAAAAGTGATCGTTTGGGCAAAAATGAATACGACGCCATTTCAACTCAACGCAAACATCAGTCATCGGCTTACGGTGCCTGTAGTCTAAAAGATCACACGTTTACTTCGACACGAATCATCTGATTTAGTCGAATTTTTTGTACACAGTTTGATAAAATACCGTAATTATTATTAATCTTAATTTATATATAAAAAAAAACAAATAAATATGCAATATATATCAAAGCTACATGATCATCTGAATCTCTTCTCATGCACAATTTGCATTAACTTCAGATCAGAGCTTTCGCTAGAGTCGGTTTGAGAGATGGGGGGGGGGAATGACATTAATCTTTATAATTCACATCTCAGATTATCTTGGATTAATATTGAAATTCGGATTAGATTTTTTTATTTTTATTTCTTTTTTTGTTTAGTTTTTATTTTCTAGGCCGTTCTATTTTTCCTTAACGGTTTTCCCCCATTACCGATAACGCTGTTTGACTATCCACTGATATTGGAGCTGTGATGACACTGCAGCAGAAAAGCACTACCTTCTCGTACCCCACCTACTGACAAAATAGCAAAAGAATCATTAATATTTCAACAGGAACGTATTTAATGTGCTTCAGGGTGGAGGATTCTGTCAACCGCTCGCTGCGCTGGTGTCTGATTTAGGAATGTAAATGTATAAACAACACTAAACTAGAGGCCATGAGCTGAAACTGCTCTATGTAGAGCTCCAGCTGAAAGAAGAAGAAGCCGCTCCGGACACGCCTCGACTGATCGTCGTTAATCTGCATTAAAAGGAAAATTGTGTGTACCTTCTGTTTTTGGCCAAAAGTCTATCATTAAACTTTGAGCAGCTTTTACAGGTCATTAGCTGGCTTTTAGTTCCAGTCTCTGATACGGAGTTCATTACAAGTCACATCGTGTGATCTGAGGTTTTCAAGGTGCAAATACACACACACACACCACACACACACACACACGCCACAGACACACGCCACAGACACACGCACAGACACACGCACAGACACACGCACAGACACACGCACAGACACACGCACAGACACACGCACAGACACACGCACAGACACACGCACAGACACACGCACAGACACACGCACAGACACACGCACAGACACACGCACAGACACACGCACAGACACACGCACAGACACACGCACAGACACACGCACAGACACACTCACAGACAGACACACAGACAGACACACAGACAGACACACAGACAGACACACAGACAGACACACACACACACAGACACACAGACAGACACACACAGACAGACACACACACACCAAAATACTTTCTCTTTCTTTCTCTCTCTCACACTCACACAAAATATAACCATCTTTAAACACAGTCCATGTTGTATGTCCTCCACTTGAATATGAATAGCAGCTTGAATATGAATATTGAAGGTGCATGTAAAAATCCCAGTGTTGGAGAGAGTGCGCACGCACACACACACCCACACACATACGTACACACACACACACACACGCACAGGGGGTTGGCCTCCGGTGATGGGAATCTCCGCTTGCTTCTCAGTTCACTTACTCTGTGACCCTGCAGCTCTCTAAAAGGTCACGCCGACACGTTGACATCTAGCAGGGCCATGGTCCCGTTAGTGGGTGGGTCTGGGGGTGGCGATGGAGTGGACTGGGTCTGGTCGACCAGGGCCGGGGTGCTAGAGGTGCTTGCTGCACTGGTTTGGAATAGAATCTGCTGCAGCGCCTTGCGCAGGTTGGGGTGTAAGCGATCCTGTGTTTGGTAAAACACCTCGACAGCGAAACACTTCAGGACTCCTCCGCACAGGTCTTCATACAGAGGCACTGTGTACATGCGCGAGGTCTGAGGAGATTCACAGAAACAGACGTAAGGAAGGAGATTAGGTTATAAAAGACACAAACATCGCTGAGGTGTAGAATGTGAACTCTAGGTACAGTAGGTTTAATAAAAGCCACGTAGGACGAATATATAAAAAAACCCTGAACAGAGATTTACGTGGACGGTTATCCCAAGTCTGTAACCTAGTGAACCAGTGTTAATGTATTCATCGATCCAGCAAGCTAACAAACAGAACAGGTTTTTTACACATAACCCCAGGCCTTTAAACAGCTCATTATAATTGATCTGTAGAAAGCTGTGTTGTGTACCAAATGACATACTACACACTGACACGACTCACTGTGTACTCTACTGTCTAGTGCACGAAGGTCAGAAGGGTCGTATCGCCTCAAATGGAACGCTTCTTTATTTTAAAGTGTGACAGCATGTATTGTGTATGTATATGTCATGTATATGTCACAGCATGTATTGTGATGCAGCCAACAATGTGAATTTTTTAATGTTTAAAAAATATCACACAACATGAGCTGATTTGTAAAGACACAGATAAAGATTTCTTGTCCACCAAAGTGTCGTCGGCCATCCTGAAAATATTTGTGTCATCCCGAGTCAGTGCCTGGTAGTCCCGCCCCTCTACATCAGCGCTATTTATTTTCATAAGACCTACAAGACTGTACCGAGAGAATGATAGCGAGAAGGTGTATATACTCACATGTTTGTGCAGGAAACTGCGAACGCGATGCAGGTCAGGATAAAAGCTGTTCCTTACTACAACCTGCAGCCAGCGAATCTGGACCTCGGCGTTCATGCCGTCCAGCAGAACCGAGTAGCAGCTCGACAGGACACTCATCACCTCTGCAGAGCCAGAAGAAGAAGAAGGAGAAGAAAAGAGATAGAGTGTATATTAAAGCGTATATTGTAAATGTTCTCCAACTCATAGAATGTGTCCACGTGCGAGAAGGAAGTGTTCACCTTGTGATAGAGGTGAACGGTCCAGCAATCGGTCCAGGAAGAGAACAGTCTGGAAGGTGCTCCAGGTGGAGAGGTCGAAGCTTGCAATAGCTTGGTGGTCAGGTGACTCCATGCTCCAGAGCTCACAGAGGTGCTGGACAGGCCCGGTCAGCGCGACGCCAGCAGAAAGATCCGGTTCACACAGAGGAGGGCCGCACTCGTTCAACCAGCGCTCAAACTCCAGTCCTAAGAAATGGAAGAGAGAAAAAAGACAATTTCACTCACTTTCTATCTCTCACTGTTCACAGTCTGAGCTACACTACACCGCTGCCGATACCTCGGAGCTGAATTCAGGAAAGAGATTGCCAAAGATCCACACAGAGACAGTCACTGAATAGCAAAACTCTTCAAAATGCATTCAGAAGAAAGGTGTATTAATCAGTGTAAGCTACTGTGATACCGCGAGATACGAGTTTAATTCGTTCCGTGACCTTGCTCGTATCTCAAATTTCTCGTATCTCAAAGCAATTTTCCCCATTTAAATAAATTGAAATCCCATTAATCCGTTCCAGCTCGCAGAATTCCACTCCAGTTGTTTTGTTTATGTATTTTGAATATGAAAAATGTACAGAACCTGTATTTATAAATGACAAATATTGTATAAAAACATACAGTAATAAAAGAGAATGTTAAAAAATAAACTGGTTTTACTTTACAGAAGATGCGCACGGAGGTTGAGGGAGGAGTAAACAAGCGGAGGAGTTAGGAGGAATTACACTTTCACTTTCATTCACTTACTCGCTACTGTACACTCTTAATGCTACTTTACACTTAAATGGAACTTAACTAAACGTCACATAAATTAACAAACTTATATCAAGCATCGCGTTAGTTCTGGCAGGCCACGTCGTCAAGCGTGCATCAGCTGTTAATCAGCTGTCCATGACGCGCACCAATCCGGTTATGACATCCATATTACCCGATCATTTAAATCCCCATTCATAGAGCCGCTCTAGCGCTTCGCTGCTGCTGCGATTTAAACTCCCTCCTCCAACCCCGACACCACCATGCCGGAACCTGTGTCCGCTGTACCAGTTTACGTCACAAATCTCCACATATTTTTCTCTCTCTCTCCCTCTATCTCTAATTATCTAATTATTTATCCATTCATTCATTTATTACTTTCCAAAAACGTGTAAGCGAGCAAATCTAATACTATGCATGATTAGTGGTTCTGTTATATGGGGGGTTTATTCTATTTTCTAGTCGCTGCTCTCCGTGCTCTGACCACGCAAACGGGACGTGGATTCTTGCCCAGAACAGAACCATACCGCCAACACTAACTGTATGCATATCATCTGTAATAAATTCTCTTTTGACAAAGTGGTGCTGACAGAAATAAAATTCTCTTAACTTAACTGAACTTATTTGCTACAATTTCTGTTTTCTTTACATTAATTTTGCTTCATTTTCTTCATCG
Organism: Tachysurus vachellii; assembly: GCF_030014155.1. Classification (NCBI taxonomy): domain Eukaryota; kingdom Metazoa; phylum Chordata; class Actinopteri; order Siluriformes; family Bagridae; genus Tachysurus; species Tachysurus vachellii. The sequence goes on along the minus strand of NC_083468.1, from coordinate 7,364,430 downwards.
CTTTTCTCTTCACTTGTTTTTGCCTTTTTTGTCACTCTTTCCTCACTAACATCTGCCGGTCGTTTTAATAAAAACCTGTCCGGTCGGCATATCAGATGCGCTGTAGTCGCACAAGTTCAAATTTTTAACGGATCCAACACTTAAAACGGATCCGAAAATTACGGATCCGCAGATGGTCGGCACCTCACGCAGCGCCTTTGCGACTCTCCATAGGAAATGAATGACTTCCTGTTTATAGGCTGTCGTTTGTTTGTGCACTGGAAAGTCGGCTTTAACCGAGTGAGACGCGGGAAGCTGAGGCGGGGGAAACAGAGCACACGTGGTTGTTGGGGATCTTTGTTTCTGCGGCGGCGGCCCGGATGCTCGTATCTCAAAAATTTGCTCGTATCTCAAGCCAAAAATATGGTCGAATCACAGCTCGTATCTCAAAACATTCGTATGTCAAAGCACTCGTATCTCGAGGTATCACTGTACTGATAAACAACAGATGTGTTGGTTTGTGCAGGTTTATCAGAACAAAGCAGAAAGCATTTCCACGTCAGATCTCAAAAGATATCACGGTCATAAGATGAGGTCATAAAGAAATGGGATCACGCCAGGGCTGAAACAACGAATCGGTCAAATCGGTAATAATCGATAATGAAAATCGCTGTCAACGAATGACATTATCGATTATTTGGCTGACGCACGTCACCACGCATTCAGTTACAGCATTGTTACAGGCTCACGTCGGACGAATTGCGGCGAGTACAAGCACGTCGGATAACAGTGTGTGACCCAAGTCCTCTAAGACATGGGAGCATTTCACCCGAAATGTTGTAACTTGCAAACGTTTCAAAGCGGCGTTTCAGGAAGCACGACAATGATGAACGAGCACATAAAACGGAAGCCTGTGGGAATCACAGACGAAGGCGAAGCTTCAGGACGGTAAGTTAAATGCAGATTTGTCATATGCCGTATTTGTGTGCTTAATGTGTTGGTCATTCACACAGAACGTGTTTTATTCCTCATTCTATTATTTTACAATGAATGCCATATACGAACATGTTTGATCTTTTTCACTGCAGCACCTCACACGTCTCATGTTAAAATGATGTCAACTTTTACAAGCAGCGCATCTCATCAATGTCACTTACAGAACAGTCGACGAATCAGAAGGCCCCGGAGGCGGGGCATGTGTCGAAAGCTTCGTTTAAAGTAGCAAGACGGCGTGGCAATTTCATGGCATATCTTGAGACTAGTGATGTGCGATACCACTTAAATTCCTATTCGATCCGATACCAAGAAATACCCAGGCTGGTATTGCCGATACCGATACCAATACTTTTTACGTATTTTATGTACAGTGTGATATGACAACTAGTTTAAAGTAAAGTAAAAAAAGTAGGCTGTAGGCTTACCAATTCCAAATTATAGCTGCATAATGACAAGACAATAAACTACTCTCATATTATTTAATTATAACAGACTTGAAAATTACACACAAATAAAGAAATTTGACTCTTAACCTTGTCACAAAATATTCTATATCCACTTTTTGTTGTTCTTTACAACACGTAAATCAGGCACCCTTGAAAATCGTTAACTCAAATTGTTTTCACAAAACATTCATGTTTACAAAAAAATAAATAGAAATAGGCTCCCCTGAAAATGTTAAACCTGAGCCTGTTCTGAAAACTGTCCTTATACACAGGTTTTTGTTTAGGAATAAGAGCATGTTTACAGTTTTCCTCTTGAGTCTGTTCCGTTTTTTGCTCACTGCCTCGAATTGTAGTGGGAAAATAAAGGGCTGCAGCTCCGTCACAGAGCCGCAGTTAACACACATCTGACCGGCAGAAGGAGTTGTTCCTTCCCCTAACCGGATATAATTAGACTTTTCTGGTGACAGCAAGTTACCTATGATAACAAACACTCACTCCAAATTACGGAGTTTAAATATCGATCTTTTTATATGAGAATCGATACTAGAGCAGGAGACGTTGGGATCGTAAATATCGATACTTTAGTATCGATCCGCACATCACTACTTGAGACCTTCGCGTTCTGTACTGTGCTTTTTAAAAGCATTCCTATGTACCTTGTCTTGCATTTGTAGACGCAAAGATGCCTTCTGTGTGATTGCTTTATTTGCATGGTTACGGTCTCTGTTGTTTATTGTGTAAGGAGAGCTGCGTTACTACTCATGTAGATGTAATCTCATGACGTAGATGATAAACAGCGGTAATTGTTGCAGTGCAAGACCAAATCAAATTAAAACAAACTATATTTGTTTTTAATCAGAATTTGTTACCAATTAAAGGTGGGGTCTCCGATGTTTGAAAGCCAATGTTGACATTTGAAATCACCAAAACAAACACGCCCCTAACCCAAGTGGGTCCCACCCATGTATTGATAGCTCCGCCCACACATACATACGTAACCCAGGCAACTAATGGAAAGAAATGTGTCGATCATAGCTGAAGGGAAGAACAATACGATTGCAGATAAACAAACAAGCAAAGGACGGCATATATTAGTTCTGTGTAACAAAGCAAAACCAACGTTACTCACCTATCGAGAAGGTAAAAAGCGCCTTGCCGTCTTAAGTAAAGTTGGCTGCATATTAACAGATTGGAGTTTCCCAAGTCAATAACTCCTGAGCTAAACGCTGTTACTAGCAAAACGTGGTTGTAGCTGCGTCTCTACATTACTACGATAGAAAAGAGGTGTTATTTGTGTAGTAACAGCGTTTAACTCAGGAGTTATTGACTCGGGAAACTCCAATCTATGAATATGCGCCAACTTCCTGCTCCTTCAGTTCTCTCCAGCGCTGGAAAGCTGGTCCTATATTAACACGGGTCCTACTTCTTGCCTTATCGTAAGCCTTTCTTCGCTTTCTTTCTTTGTTTTTATCCTCCATGTCAATGTTAAAACCGCTTTCTGCTAATGTCACACATGCGCACTGAACACTCTCTCTCTCATATTGACAAGACACGCCCCTTTCTGCTCATTGGCTACACGTTTGTTTTTATTTTTGTTTTGTTTGTCGGCCCGACTCAGTTTTCTGAAGCATTTCTCAAATATAGGAGACCCTACCTTTAAATATAATAATATAATACAAAATAAATAAAAGATTATAAGGTGCAGTGAAAGGAGATTTTTCTTGATTTAAGCACAGTTTAATTGTAAGTGATTTTTGTGCATAACAGCATTTTATTATTTAGAAATTGTTTAATTGTTAGTGCTTTATTGTTCATACACGAAAATAATTCAGAAATACTAACTTGATATTATATTTTTATCTACTTTCAGAAAGAAACAGCGCACTATGTGTGAGTTTGTGCAGAGAAAATATCAGCCGTTGTAACTGATGCTACCCACAAAATTGACTCGTGGCCGCTGTCAATGGTTGAAGACCAAGGTTTAAAAGCATGATCGGTGGAGTTTGTGGTTTAAGTTTGAAAAGTTCAAAAGTTTTCTGCTTAAAAGCTGGAAAAAACATTGTGTTAGTGTAAAGTTTTACACCCAATGTGTAAATTTCATTTGAAATAAAAAGGTATTTAAAAATGTGGTGTTTTTATCCGATTTGTCGATAAATCGAAACAACAATCGCCCGATTATTCGATTGACAAAACGATTGTTAGTTAAAGCACTAGATCACACAGTCAGCCCAGGGCAAGATATATTTAAATTATATCAAATGATAATCTACTACTGAGACAGCAGAGTCATATTTAATGAAGTATATCTGAAAAAAGTGAAAAAGAAAATGATGAATGTAAATAAAGATTGTGTACATGATGTATGACAAGCAGTCGTTTACTAAGAAGCAGAGTATTTACAATTAAAATATGGATAGGAAGATGCTGAAATGCTTAAAAGTGTGTGTGTGTGTGTGTGTATGAGTGAGACAGCCTTACCCTCTCGTTGTGCTACACAGCTTTCCTTCAACTCAGGAAAAAATCCCAGGAAGAAATCTAGCAGGTCCTGAGCAACGACACTGCTGAACCTGAACTGCTCGATGTAGGCCTACACAAAGAAAAGAATTACTGATGTGTGTGTGTGTGTGTGTGTGTGTGTGTGTGTGTGTGTGTGTGTGTTTCACAGCTTACAAAATGTTTGACACGTATAATCATCACACAGAATTATTTTGTAGTAATCCAGCTACACAAATATTAAGATAAAATTTGCACCATTGTATTTATTTACACCTTTTTGTTCCTGAACCTTCCACCAACAGAAGTCACAGTAACATCTGAAACAAGCTTCAAAAATAAACACTATTATTGAGGTAATGATGAGGAATTCTATACCGGCTTTGTAAACAGATAAATGAGTGAGAATTAAACAGCACTGTAATCACTATCGAAACTTAGAGCTCGTAAAAAACAAGGATGGCGAGCGGCATTTTTGTTTAATTGACGTATGACGTATTTTATTATTAACGCTTGTATATAAAACAATGTTTTTTCACATTTTAAGGTAACATTTGATGTTTGTAAACAACATTTATACATTTGATGCTGTTGATTTTGTTACGCTTCACCTGATAAAAGTGCTTAAAAAATGAATAAATAAAAAAGAAATAAATAAAAGAAATAAATTGCCACATTATGTTATATGAAAGGAAGGTAAGGTCATTTAAATAAATGGGATATGATAAGTGATGATCCAGCATGCTGCGATGCTGTACTCTACTGATCAGTGGGGTTTTTTTTAAGGTTTTAGTTCCAATACAATTCTAGTTAGGGATCTAGAATCTGCTATTACTAAATGCTTCATATGTTACAAATCTTTAGTATCACAAAGACTTAACATTTAACATTTACGGCATTTTGGCGGACGCCGCATTCAGAAGACTTACATTTCTATCTTTTTTTTTTTTTTTATAAACAACTGAGCAATTGAGGGTTAAGGGCCTTGCTCAGGGGCCCAGCAGTGGCAGCTTGGTGGACCTGGGATTCAAACTCACAACCTTCCAATCAGTAATCTAACACCTTAACCACTAAGCTACCATGATCCACTTATTATTTATCAATTGCAACTAGATTAGTAGAAGCTTAAAGCATCAAACCTTGCATCTATTGATGCATAGCACTCTCATGGCATTTACCTTGAGGAAAGTGTCGAACCGTTTGATGTCGCCGGACAGCTGGGAGAGGTACGAGACAAAGCAAAAGCCTTTCTCATATGTGAACAGGTTCATCAGACTGCTGGGGTTAACCCCTGAGGTGAAGAGGCAAGTAAAGAGACAGAACAGTGTTGAAATTCAGACGAACAATGAAACAATCTAGCGAGAAGTTTTAGTAGACTTTTGGCCTTGAGGTATGTTACCTGGCTCAAACTTGGCTTGTAGCTTGCTGACTGGATTGTTGTCTCCAAGAAGACGCATTTGTCTGTGCAGCGCGTCCAAACGAAAGACCGTCTCCAGACAGGTGAGGGCTTCGCCTGCAAAAATGAAAAGACCAAATTTCTGAATAAAAGACACACCCTTTTAACACTGGGTGCGTCTCAGTTCGGCTCCCTGGGTTGTAAACCAATAACGACGCAATTTCCGGCAACACGACTACATACACGTGCTGTAAAATCTTACTGGAAAAACTGTCGTTTGTCTGCATTACAAGACAAATGCAGAAATTAAGACAAATAGAATTAATTAAGAATAAATTAAAAATTATTGACATTTTTATTCCTTACTGAATAAATCAGCTGTGTCTTGAGAGTGTGTGACGATTTACGAGGGATTGGCATTTATCAACATACGTCAAACATCTACATACGATTTTATTAAGATTATGTTAAATGAGGATCAATGCCAAACAATGGTGTGGTGTTTTTCTGTACACTGGGGAGATCAGCGCTGTATGTGTGTGTGTGTGTGTGCGTGTGTGTGTGCATGTGTGTGTACCATAAACCTCTGTAGTGATGCGTCTCTGTGCATACGTAGCTAGTCCCTCACTGAGCCACATCTCCTCCCAGGTGGCGTTGGTGACGGCGTTTCCAAACCAGCCGTGAGCGATCTCATGAATGACGTCAATCAGCAGGAACTCCTGACTCTCCAGAATGGAGGATATGATGAAGGTGAGACACGGGTTCTCCATAGCCACAATAGGGAATGAAGGAGGGAGGAATACAATGTCGTACCTGTGGATAGAAGACACTCAGAGACAGGTTCTTTATGGCTTAAAATTCAAACCTTAAATGTAATCATTTAAAAAAAAAAGGTGTCAATTAATGTTGGCTGTCTTGGCAAACTTTATCTCTGGCAAATTTTGCCAAATTGTTGGTCATTGTGATGACTGAACATGGTCTCAAATAAATGCCGACTCATCGAATTGCAACTCGTGCCACAAAGCAAGTGCATTATTCGTGTTGGAAGAGCAAGTAGTGAAAACTATTTAAACTTCTCTTTTTGACTTAAAAACTATAGTGAGATATTTTGACCAATTATGGAATGATGACTGTTGACTCACTATATTTGTTAAGTTAAAAGAATAGTTGTTAATTTTCTTGTTCAACAGAATATTGTTCAATTTTTCTTAGCATGCACTATATTGCACACACAAACACACACACACACACACACAGAATACGTTGACTTTGTATTTGTCTCTCATTTGTTTCACATAAATCACTTTGCACTAAATATAAAATAAATAATTCTGAATATTTTGTATTCAATACATTCATTCATTCATTCATTCATTTTCTACCGCTTATCCAAACTATCTCGGGTCACGGAGATATTCAATACATTTTAAAGATAATCCAAAAAATTGTTTTTATTAAATATGTACTGATTAGAAAAAAAAAATCAACAGATTCATTAATTGATCAGTTGCAATTAAATGTAAAGGTTTTTTTTTTTTAATAAAATATGAATAATTTTTTTCTCAAACTATATTAAAACAAGGTTGTGTCGTTTTTCCAACGATATAAAAGGATGATGTACTGTTTTGTAGTCTGTGGTTCACCACTTGCTCTACGCAGCAGAAGTAGTTAGGGGCTGTTGTGGTTTCGATGTGTTTCGATGCGACAACTGTGGTGTAGTGAATTCAGTACTTATTCTAGTTCAGTTTAGTAACATATTGTACCTACTTTGTGCACGAATAACCCCTTATCTGTCTTTTTAGTGGCAGGATGAGACACAGTTAAATATGATATTTTGCAAGTCCAGCGTTTGCCATAATGATACAGCAATCTACCTGGTGTGCTATATTTAGACAGAATTTAGACAGACTCCATAGATGGTTTCCTTTTGCCAGCGATTTATGTCATCTCTGAACCGCGCACAATGTAATAGTATACTTTAAAATAAATGATCCTGGCTGTGACCTCAGACTTTTACGGCCCAGGCACACCGGTGTAAGGAAATGCATTGTGTCACAGCTAATAATAGGCTCTTGTTCTTAACAAACATCTGAAAGGATTAACACACACACAACAGCCGAGTTCAGAAACACAGACTCTCACCTGCCCCAAACATAAGGGCCAAAGAGCTGCTCAGCCACGTCGAGGCAGCGCTCCACACTGCTTCCCAGTTTACTAACAGCGGAGGTCAGGAGACAGGGCTCAGCCCACACACGGCTCCTACACACACACACACACGTTAAATATATAAATTTACATAAAAACACTTAAAAACAAATCCAGGCAAATATTATACTGTAGCATTGTGCAAAAGTTTGTACACCCCGGAAAGAAATAAATTTTATGAAAGCTGGCTGTCTGTACTTTAATCTCTTAATCAGTTTGATTTATTTACTTCCACGCATACAATATGATGTTTGTCTAAACAAGGTTTTTAATCTGACTGAGATGTGACCATGTGAACACAACACTTCCAGGCCAACACTGGATTTACTAATTAGGTTAGATCTGAACACCTCGATCTCGGCACTGATCCTCACGCTCGGACTGTTTGCGGTTTTGTCGAAAACTTCTGGACCCGTTTATTCCCATCCGGTATCTCTGAGCTGTACGCTGTGGCATGAAAAGTATCCGGGTGATAAACCGTGTTGTAAAGGTTTCAAAAAGCTTGTCGTAAAAACTCTAACTGCTGGTGTCTTTTTGTCCCAGAGCCTTGAGGAGAAGATTAATTAATCACTGCCTTATTAATGTGGTTAAACTGCAAAGCAGGAAAAAGCTTGCCAGTGTCTTATTTTTTCCCTTTAAATACATAAAAACTGTCAAAATATGTGTGTGTGTCACCTTGTTTGTACTGGATGGTGCGTAAAATTAAAAGAAAAGAAGCATCAAGTCAATATGATATTGTACACACACACACACACACACACACACACACACATATATATATATATATATACATATATATATATATTTATTGTGTGTATATGTATATATATATATATATATATATATATATATATATATATATATATATATATATATATATATATATATATATATATATATATACACACATATACATATATACACACACACACACGCTGTTGCCTCGTCATATGAAAAAATTAGGAGAATGAAAGGTTATGGTATTTTTTTATTTTATATACATATAAATAGATATAGATATATATATATATATATATATATATATATATATATATATAAAAGAAAAATTTACCATAACCTTTCATTCTCTTAATTTTTTCATATGACGAGGCAACAGCGTTGGAATTCCTGAGAGAATTTAACACACATATCGCATATAATCGTCTATATTATCGTAGCATCTGACTAAAACACCTAAACTTCTAGGATTGGACCAGTTTTAACTTCAGAGCCACAAAGTAAGAACAATGAGATGCCGAGAAGCCTGTGAGTGATAGACGGTAGTGGTTTTGTTTATTTTAGTTTAGATTTAAAGTTTCATTCTCTTCACACGCACCTGGGCCCGATGTCTGCGTGCTGTAGATCTCCAGCCACCAGGGCCACTAAATAGGCAGGAACAGGGTACTCCATAGAGAACTGGAACAGCCGGTCCTGCTTAGAGTACACACTCCTAGAGGCACTCATTAGCACAGTCACTCCATCTGGAACCTGCCAGACAACACCACACACACACACACACACACACACACACACACAAGAAGCTGTGAGGAAACGACTAGAGAGAGAAACAAAAATGTGTCTTCACCGAAAGTGAGAAAATCAAGGCGAGAACAGCTACAGAAAAAGAAAGAAAGAGAGAAAGAAAGACGACATATTGCATCAAGAAAATAAGAAAATAATAAGAGTTGGATTATGAATAAGGTTGCGAAATATAACTAACGCAACCTTTCAGGGCGTGCCATTACAGGGAAATAATCAACGATCAGGACGAGACGCCGTGGTTCTGTAACCACCCTGAAGTTTCTATAACAGAACGTCCCAGAACGTTTTGTGCTTTTTGTACCACAGCAATTTACTAAAGAAGGTGTTGTACTTTTGTTGTACTTTTTTTTTTTGTTGTACTTTTTTACTCTTTATAATTACATTTAAGATGCGCAAAACATGTTAAACAGTCGGGTTATAACTGGTATAAACAGTTGTACCTTCAGCAGCCTCCCTGTCATGTGGACATTGCCATGGTGGTAAAACTTACGCTAGCCTAGTGGTTAAGGTTTTGGATTACTGATCAGAAGGTTGTGAGTTCAAGTCCCAGGTCCACCAAGCTGCCACTGTATAAATCGCTAAATAGATACCTATAGAAACTTTCACCATATCAGTAAAGATATTATTATATAAATTTGATTATTTAACATGTCCACTACACAAGACTCTGCAAATTAGCTGTTGCTATAGAAACTATTGCATTATTACATTAGATTTACAGCATTATGGCAGACACCCTTACTCACAGCGACTTACATTTTTATACGACTGAGAAATTGAGCAGTGGTAGCTTCGTGGACCTGGGATTTGAACTCATGACCTTCTGATCGGTGGTCCAACACCTTAACCACTAGGTTACCATGTCCCTCATTTAGGATCTCATTTAGGAGCTTAGAGCTACTGATTAAATAACCCCACACTGATGGTATTGCCTACTCAGAACTCTCAAGAACTTTCAAGCTGACTGTCACTTCTGTCCTTCTGTGAACAATTTACCCCTTAATCCTAACTTCATCACCAACAAAATTCAGTAGCTCTTACATGCACCTCGACTTCTCTATCACTCTGTTATTAAAAATCTTGTATGCTAGCATGGCGTCCGTTCTCCGCTGCATGCTTGGACTTCCTCAATTGTGAGTCGCCTCTGGTAAAAGCATCTGCTAAATTAATAAATGCTAGTCGGTGATATTTAATAAAAATTCAATCTAACTTAACGGCTCTGTGTGTGTTGATCAGACTGACTTGGCTGTGAAATGTGATCCAGACTCACCCTGATGGTAGCGGAGTAGGTGCTTTTAACAGCTGGAGTGTCGAAGCAAGGGAAAAAGGAACGATTGCACACGGAGTGACCCTGAGTGAAGACCAACGGCCGAGTCTGACCACACGTTAGCTCTGTGTCCAACCACCAGATCTGACAGAGAGCAAGACAAACATAACAGGAGAAAGAAACCATTGAAACAAATCAAACACATTTTCAAAACAGATTTTCGGCATTTTCACTTTATTCGAATTGTCGACAATCGAACTAAAACGTACGTGCTGTGTTTTATTTTGTTTCAGAGCTACAAGGTAAGGGTAGTTATTTTTCACTCTGGGCAATACCACCGTTTCTACATTTCATATAACACGTGAATGAGAGAAATATCTTTAAACAGTCTCCAAACCAGAGGTGGGAGTAAGTCACACGTACAAGTCACAAGTAAGTCTCAAGTCATGAATGTCAAGTCAAAGTCAAGTCGAGTCTTTTTTAAATATTTGTCAAGCAAGTCTCAAGTCTCAAATTTGCGACTTAAGTCTGACTCGAGTCAAGTCATATGACTCGAGTCCCCCATCTCTGCTCCAAACGTAGTGGAAATGAACACGTTTTTGCCAAATTTAAATATATATAATATAAAATATTTTATATTATTATTCATTTTTTGGGGAAAAAAGGGTTTTTGTGAAAATCCCAAAACACACAACACTCTTGCCATCTGGGAGCCAAATTTGGGAGAGAAGACTCTATGTTTGCTAATTTCCTCTATGTCTTGAGACTTTTTAGACATCCTGTAGTTCTGCTAAAAACTGACAGCTAGAAATATAAACTTCCATTACATGTTGCCTTGTAGCTCCTTTGCAAAAAGCAAAGAACTTCAAAGCAAAGAATGTCTCATTTGGGTGAAATACGTTTTCACGTGCGCTACAAGGAATGAGAAATTGAACACACTTTGTGCTTTAGGATTGGTGATCCTTTGATACGAACTTTTCTAGCTTTTCCTGGTTGGCCAGCTGTTCTCCAGCCTAACTCTGTGACTTCTGAAGCCTGAAACAAACCCAACTCAACTCCTTAGGAATGTGATCATGTTGTCAAAATGCCTGATCACTAAAAGGAACACGCAGATCCACACAACTCGTTGACGTCAGCGGCCTCGTACTGGCATTTGTGTGAAATCGTCTAAGCAAAGCCACACAGCACAAGACTGTCCCCTTATACTGTATACTAATGAGAACTGAAAGTGAAGAGGAATATTAGATAAACAATGAGAAAAACTCTATGGTGTATGGGGGAGTTTCTCTTGGCTATATTTAGTGCAGGGATGAAACACGGCCTTCACCGATACTCTCTATAAAAAAAGTCATGTGCCACACGGGTACTGCGAGCCTTAACAGCACTTTGTCAAGCAAACAGCTGCCCCTGTTTCGATCAGCGGTGTCTAACTGTACTTCTGTTGCGGGTGGTTTAGTCATTTCTCTGCTCTTACACACCAAGAAAATATGTGGCATTTACATGCTTTTCATTTGCGACTGCTTAATTCTTATAATACTGAATTTTATAATATTCGCACCATTAAATCATGTTGAAATTTAGTTATGAATTCAGTGACGTGGTTAAATACAGGCATCACTGTGAGAGAAATCATCAACAAAGCTGTTCTAAAATTTATGCACCATGTGCAAATGCAGTCTCCTGGGCCTTGTGCCCATGTCTTAAAAATGCCAGATTTTTTAGTTCCCTTCACAGTCCTCTCCATACAGAAGCCCTAGCTAAGCAGACTCACTATCACCATTATATAACATCTAGAATATCCATAAATAACATAAATACAGCATGAAACTAAAACAGTAATTACGATTAGACTAATTATGAAATGTATTTTCTTTCCTTTTCTTTCTTTCTTTCTAAGGATCTGGTGATATACAGATTTACAAGCAAGGCAAACCATTTCGCTTACGTCAATGTATCCACATAATCTGCTTGATTATCCAGATCTAATAAGGGTTGAAACTGAATTTTAGAGAGAGGGTAAAATGTCAGAACAGGAACACCCAAATTAAGCAATATCGCAAGAGCAGTAGTGCTGTTGAAAATCAGCACAACAGCACTATTAGCTGTAGGTAATAAACAGCCAAAACAACAGCACGATTAGGAGCGTTAGATTCTCTTTTGTTCTTTAAACAAGAAATTAATATTTGTTCAGACACAATATAAGAAATAAATATAACAAAACCAGTTCCCATAGAAGCAGCTGGATAAAGTAATGCATGTTGCTATTTGTATTGGTAACAAACTACTGCTAAGAAATGAATGAAATGATGACCAGTGAAATCTAAGAGCACTCTTGGAACGTCACTTGTCCAATCAAATTATTAGACAAGAACTATTGTGTACATGTACAACAATACATTAAACACTCAACAAACACCTATTCTAGCTTAAGAAGGTCTTGATAACTGTATGATCAGGTATTGGATCAGGGATATTTCACAAACCACTGCTTTGATATACATTCATACCATATAAAGCCTATTTTTTGCTTTGTAAAGATGTGTCCTCGACCCTGTCCTTCAGTGGAAAGAGTTCAACACCATGACTATTCTCAGCACAGCAGTAACACTGATATGGTAGTGGTGCGTCAGGCACAGCAGCATTGCTACGATTTATACACACCTCAGTGTCACAGCTCAATTGACACAGGATGTGCTCAAGATGTTTGAAAACCCCAGCAATCTCACAGAAGTACCATGCACTACTATGTCAAGGCACATAATGGTTCACAAATCAAATAATATAAATAATATCTGCTCAGCTAGAAGGAGCTTACCACAGGTTACCAAATCTGACCCTAGAGAATCCTTTATTCCTTTTCATTTTAGTTCCACCAGATTAAACTCATCAGATGAGTAAGTTAGAGGATGGGGAACCATTTAAATGTGCTGGACAGGAGATTCTCCTCCTGGACCAGTGTTGAGAACTGATAAAATGCCCAAACATGTACTTTCCAGCATTTGGCAGACACCATTATATACAGAGCGATCTAATTTTATACGAATGAACGTTAAGGGCCTCGCTCAGGGGCCCAACAGTGGCAGCTTGGTGGACGTGGGATTTGAACTCACAACCTTCTGAATGTTAGCCCAACACCTTAACCACTATGCTACCACATGCCCAAACGTACGGCGTATCTCAAGACACCCAGACAAACCCTTCATGGAGAAATTCAGAGGTGAGGACACATGAAATGTTGTTTCATTACCGCAGGTCCATCAGTAGTGGTGTAGCGGATGGTGACCCTGAAAGGTCGGTGTGGTCGGATGGCGGACACGGGGAGTGCGATACGGAGCGAGGACCCGTAGTCTGTGAATGACTCGAGGTTGTAAGAGAGAGAGAAGATGATATCAGGAGATCCGGACGTGCCTGGGACCTTACAGTCCACAGAGTGGATCAGTAAAGACGGGTGCGCGTCCAGCACCAGAGTCTGTACACCGGGCTGCAGCGTCGCCAGCTCAAGAACCTGCCAGCCGGTGATCCTCTTTAAGCCGAAGTTCACTCGCAGGTCCAGGTGGAAGTGACGCAATGAGAAGCTGTGAAAGTTGGATGCCGATGCGACGTCCACCAGCCGGCAGCGACCGAGTGATCGAGCCCCGTCCCGAGCTTTACCGGCCACAGGCAGAGCCTTTCGGCAGCAGCAGCACAGCGCCACGTTCAGCTCGGCCATGGACACGTTCACCACCGGATCCGTATGAGAAAGTAAAAAGTTCACACAAACAAAACAAGAAGGAGGTGCAAACAAACCACACACTTCCTCTACAGCTCTGACATGTCTCTTGTGTTCTTAAACCAAGGCTGGAAAGTTTTCAACTGGACTGAGAATCATTCCCAGTAAAGAGAAGAGACAGAAACCATGAACCGGACTGGAAAACAAAACCATCTAGGTAAAATCCATCAGGACCGCGGACAGCTCATCAATCCACCCTCCATTAAAATGTGAGATATTACAGCGTTTAATTAACCTCCTGGGTGAAGAACTAAGGAAAAAAGACACCTCTGTAAAGCTGAAATGAACGAATCTATGTTGAGTGACTCCCTTTACAAAACAGGAAGTGAAAACAAGGAGGAGGAGGAAATCGCTCAGAGACCAGAAAGTTTTGGAAGAGCTAGAGGGCGCTGTGGAGCCGCGGACTCGCTCCTGAGCCAATTTTTATACGAACGCATGATTACTTATTTATAACACAACGAGGCTCGACTCTGATTGGACAGTAGCTCTGGCTGTAACATAGATTAATCTAAACTAAACAGATTAAAACTTGATGTGGTGCAGTATTTGTTAGAAAACATTTATTAGATTACATATTGGTAAGATTTATTAAAGCAGTCTTAGTTGTAAAGCCCTTTGTAACAGTCTCTTGCTCAAAATAGTTTTCAGGTTTTACCCTTTCTGGTTTCTGAGTAAAGAGATAGAGCACTAGAACAGCTATGACGAGTGAGAACAGGAACTGTGGTGGTTTAGTGGTTAGCACTTTTGTGTCACACCATCTCTGGGGGTTCGATTGCACCTCTACCCTGTGTGGAGATTTTGCATGTTCTCCCCAGGTTTCCTCCGTCATTGCAAAGACATGTGAGGTCTTGAATTTCCTCTGGGAGAAATAAAGTATCTATCTATCTATCTATCTATCTATCTATCTATCTATCTATCTATCTATCTATCTATCTGTCTGTCTGTCTGTCTGTCTGTCTGTCTGTCTGTCTGTCTGTCTGTCTCTATCTATCTATCTATCTATCTATCTATCTATCTATCTATCTATCTATCTATCTATCTATTTTTGGAAAGGTGGTACAGAAAATGTATGGACAGAGAATAGGAATAGATGGGGGAAGTCGTGGCCTAATGGTTAAAGAGTTCGAGTCTCGGGCCGGTAATACCTTGACTGAGGTGCCCTTGAGCAATATTTCGTATTTGTCCACTTCACTATAATTTTGTACATTTATTTTGAAGGATGAACCTCCATATCAGTCTTAAGTCTCCTATATTTTGGCACCTTTTTCTTTCTATGTTTCCCCAGTCCCTGCTGGCGAAAAACCTCTTCAAAACATGATGCTACCACCACCATGCTTCACTATGGGGAGGCTGTTCAAATAACATCTACAAACCCGATTCCAAAAAAGTTGGGACACTGTACAAATTGTGAATAAAAAGGAATGCAATAATTTACAAATCTAATAAATGGATATTTTATTCACAATAGAATATAGATAACATATCAAATGTTGAAAGTGAGACATTTTGAAATGTCATGCCAAATACTGGCTCAATTTCGATTTCATGAGAGCTACACATTCCAAAAAAGTTGGGACAGGTAGCAATAAGAGGCCAGAAAAGTTAAATGTAGATATAAGGAACAGCTGGAGGACCAATTTTCAAATTATTAGGTCAATTGGCAACATGATTGGGTATAAAAAAGAGCCTCTCAGAGTGGCAGAGTCTATCAGAAGTCAAGATGGTAGAGGATTACCAATTCTCCCAATGCTGCGGCGAAAAGTATAGTGGAGCAATATCAGAAAGGAGTTTCTCATAGAAAAATTGCAAAGAGTTTGAAGTTATCATCTACAGTGCATAATATCATCCAAAGATTCAGAGAATCTGGAACAATCTCTGTGCGTGAGGGTCAAGGCTGGAAAACCATACTGGATGCCTGTGATCTTCGGGCCCTTAGACGGCACTGCATCACATACAGGAATGCTACTGTAATGGAAATCA
This sequence comes from Tachysurus vachellii, assembly GCF_030014155.1. Lineage (NCBI taxonomy): Eukaryota > Metazoa > Chordata > Actinopteri > Siluriformes > Bagridae > Tachysurus > Tachysurus vachellii. The sequence goes on along the minus strand of NC_083468.1, from coordinate 7,348,357 downwards.
CAACACGGGCTCAGGAATACTTCCAGAAAACATTGTCGGTGAACACAATCCACCGTGCCATTCGCTGTTGCCGGCTAAATCTCTATAGGTCAAAAAAGAAGCCATATCTAAACATGATCCAGAAGGCTATTTAAAATGGACTGTGGCAAAGTGGAAAACTGTTCAGTGAGTCAAGTGAGTTTTAGTCTGTAGATGTTCTCCCTGTGCTATGGGGTGTCCTCAGGTTACTCTGGTTTCCTCTTTCAGTCCAACAACATGCTTTATAGGTTGATTGGTATCTCTAAAATGTCTGTAGTGTGTGAATGGGTGTAGAAGTGTGTGTGTGCAATTGTACCCAGTGATTGATTGACAGCTAGTCTGGGGCATCCCCCATCTGGTGCCCTCATTGCCCCTGGGCTGCCTGTGACTAACCAGTAGGATAACCGGTACAGAGCATGGCTGGTGAATAGATGGTTTAGATTTTGTAATTATACCTTCAGCAAAAACTGCTTTATAAACTATTAACTTGTCCCAACTCTTATGCTGGCATGTAGATTAATCCTCCTTTCTCTTTCAAGAAACACACAGACACAGCAGGCATACACCTAAAATAATTTTATTGACAAGACAGAGAGTTCATCTCCCTGTTCAACATCTCAGACCCTTTAAAAGGGAATTAAGAAATCATGCTTAGACTTGGAAAATAAAGAAAATAACAGATGACTGGACGTTGTGCGAGTCCTCCTGAGAAGGCAGCTAAAAAATAAAAAAAAAATTATAATCCGGTTCACCTTCATCAAGGCCAAAAGTGACCTTCACCTTATCCACATTTCTTACTCAGTGTAGAGCTTTGCTCTAATAGACCAGTCTGGTCTGCGCAAAAACAACCCATTTATTATGCACAGCTCGTGCTAAATAAGCATGAAACAGGAAAAATTACAGCATGAGTCTGTATACCAAGAGTGGTAAGCTGGTGAGCTCAACTGACTGTGTGAATGTGCAAGAACAAGAAAAAAAAAATAAAATCACAAAAATAGATATATCAGCAGACTAAACTGCAAATGTCGACGCAATACAAAATAACTGGAAACATGTACAAGGCCTCTTAGCACAAATGTCCTTGTCGTGTGAAGCAGGTATTCATATGAGCTATCAGAAGCAGCACTGTTTCTAGAAAAGTCTGTCTAACTCAGTGCCATCAAAACATCCTGTCAACAAAATCACCAGCATCAGGAGTTCAAGTTACGAGACATCACAGAGTCACACACGTTGGCGAAAAATCAAGTTATTAGACTCAAGGTTATGGTACAGTGATTTGTGCATGTGACATAGGTGAACAGAGCTAATGCACAAAAGCTCTGGATACACACACCCTTTCCCCAGTGTAAATAATATCATCTTAATAGATATAGATAACACACTAAGAAACACACCAGTTTGCATGGATGGAACTACATGAAAACTGATGTTCATGGTATATAATGCAAAATATTGATACAGTATCAGTATTCGGTGACCTGACCATTGCAGCTAACATTAAGTACAACTGAACAGGCATGATCATGATTCTGTCTCCATAGAGACACAGCTCTCCAGACACGGCAAAACCCCGGACGCCTGCAGTAGCAGGTGTCGCTTAAGCACCAGTGACTGGTTTATTCAGTCAAGGATGTTTGGATATCCTCTAACCTAATGAGCGCATGCTTGTTTTCTAGTTTTTTTTTATCCTCTAACAGAAACCTTGTTCTCCACCGCAGCCAGCATGGCGCGAAATCGCGAGTTCTCATTGGCCAGAAGTCTGGACGGTTCGTCGAATTCCACCACCTGCGTCAAAAGTTAGTTAGAAGGACAGAAAAAGTTCAGGGTTATGTATTTAATATTCATTATTAAAGCATGGTGTGTGATATCGATGGACTGGGTTTATTGGGATTTACCTGGCCCTGGTTGAGCACCATGATGCGGTCACAGTTAAGCACAGTGTGTAGTCTGTGTGCGATGGTTAATGTTGTGCAGTCTTGGAATGAGTTACGAATGGTTTCCTGGATTAGAGAATCTGTCTCTGTGTCCATAGCAGCAGTGGCCTCATCCAAGATCAGGACCTATACAGAAGTGGAAGAGGAAAAAATAAATAAATTAATTAAAAAATAGGTTCTGAGGAGTGGGCAGAAACTATACATGCTGTGTTTCAATATCATATTTCCTCTGTTCATGCAAAAGTGCAACCTCATGGACACCAAGTGAAGATAATTCGATTTGTTAAATGCTTCTGTGGAAATAAACAGTCCGTAGCCTTCAGGAGAACACATTTCTGTGGCAGTGCTTTCCAACATTTCCAATCCAAACATTTATGACTCTTTACCTGTCCTTCTACTCATCTTTCTGTCTGTCTGCAAAACTGTCTGTCCTTCTATTCATCTATCTGTGTAACCATCTGCCTATCTTTCAGTTTGTCTGCAATCCTGTCTGTCCTTCTATTTATCTGTATACCCACCTCTGTCTCTGTCTGCAACCCTGTCTGTCCTTCTATTTATCTCTATACCCACCTCTGTCTCTGTCTGTCTGCAATCCTGTCTGTCCTTCTATTTATCTGTATACCCACCTCTGTCTCTGTCTGCAACCCTGTCTGTCCTTCTATTTATCTCTATACCCACCTCTGTCTCTGTCTGTCTACAATCCTGTCTGTCCTTCTATTTATCTGTATACCCACCTCTGTCTCTGTCTGCAGTCCTGTCTGTCCTTCTATTTATCTGTATACCCACCTCTGTCTCTGTCTGCAGTCCTGTCTGCCCTTCTATTTATCTGTATACCCACCTCTGTCTCTGTCTGTCTGCAATCCTGTCTGTCCGTCTATTTATCTATATACCCACCTCTGTCTCTGTCTCTGTCTGCAGTCCTGTCTGTCCTTCTATTTATCTGTATACCCACCTCTGTCTCTGTCTCTCTGCAATCCTGTCTGTCCTTCTATTTATCTGTATACCCACCTCTGTCTCTGTCTGTCTGCAGTCCTGTCTGTCCTTCTATTTATCTGTATACCCACCTCTGTCTCTGTCTGTCTGCAAACATGTCTGTCCTTCTATCAAACTATCGGAGTACTCATCTCTCTGTCTTTCTGTCTGTCTGCAAAACTGTCTGTCCATCTATTTATCTGTATACCCATCTCTGTCTCGGTCTGTCAGAAAACCTGTCTGTGAACATATTGAAATAATAAGTCGTAAGGTTTGGAATAGAACAGGAAAATCTGCAAGTACATAAAACAGAATGCTGTTGAGCAAATGGAAGCCAAATTTGTGAGACTGTTTGTTTTAAAAGAAATTCCCTCTATGTAGAAACAATTTTGGGACACCATGCATGTTTTTCTTCTTACTATGGTAAGTGCATTCCAAATGAAAAAGTCCCCCCTTGTTCCAACCCCTGCTCCCTGTGCCTGAGTGGAGCGTGTGATGTAAATGATACACCTTATTAGTGCGGATGTAAATCTGGGTAATACTGAAATGCCGGTATGGTCCTGAGCCGATAAAGGTTGTCCACAAGGATAAAGGTCAGGCCTTTAAACAAAGCCCTGTTTAAGCAGCAGGACAAGGAGAAGCTCACCTTACACTGTCTCAGCAGTGTTCTAGCCACACACAGAAGCTGCCTCTCACCCACTGAAAAGTTCTCCCCATTCTCCACAACCTCAGACTCCAGCTTCAAGGGCAACTGAGACACCTGCGTATGAAAAGGCATGAAAGAAGGATGTAAGTGTAATCTAGGAGAGGTGAGAAGATGGAGAGAAACTAAACGACTGATGGTGGGTGGACTGCTTTCAGCCTGGTGACTTACACACTCCTTCATGTGTGTCCTCTCCAAAGCGTTCCAGATCTGCGCCTCTGAGTATTGGTTGAACGGATCGAGGTTAGATCTGTTTCGAGAAACATTTGCTTTGAGGACACAGGCTGAGAAGGGAATGATAAGTAATGACTAAAACACTCTATAAAAGCAAACCCCCTCCCAAGTGTTTTATTTATCTTATAATTTGGTAGCTTTTTTTTTTTTAAATTAGAGACTGACAGATCAAGTCAGTTCCTGCTATCACTTGTGTTATAGACACTATTTCACCAGCCTTTCTTACAGCTTGTCATATAAATAGGACATATTTGACCACTGGCTGTTAAAAACCGCTGAAAGTGGAGACTCCTTCCGTAAATGTTAAATTTCTTACGAAAATTGCTCATTCACCAATACAAAGCTTCGGCATATCAACAACTTGGTCTGAATTTAATTTCACTGGTTAATTATGACATTTCAAAATCTGCTAATGAGGCTCTAAGTTATATGACGTGTATGTCATGCGTGTCCCTGTGAACGAGCGGTTGCTATAGTGACAATATCATTAGAATGCATTAATATAAACAAGTTAGAGTCGTTGTTCAATTTAAGTAAAATTATAATCAACCCCTGTGGACCAATCAGATTCCAGAATTAAACTGTGCTGTACCTGAAGTACTAGTAATAGATCCCTGGTTGAAGAAAAAGAAGCACTGACCTGACAGTCCCACTGAAAAGCACGGGTTCCTGTGGAATGATGGAGAGCTTGCTGCGTAAATCAGCGAGGCCAATGTCGCAGATATTAACACCGTCGATCTTAATGCTTCCGCCACACGGCTCCACCAGCCGGAAGATAACCATGCCTAAGGAGGACTTCCCTGATATAGAGAAGGAAAGAGCTCATGTGCGAGTGGGTTTTGTGTAAGATTTTGCAGTCCTTACATTGTCAACCTTAGATTCTATTGTCCATTGGGACATCCAGTGCTTTAAAGCCATTATTTAAACATCTTATGCTCAGGTCATAATAACTTAAATGTTATGTACAAACTGATATTTCATCACTATTTTAAATGTAAGGGCTAAGAATGAAAGCTAACAGCACCAACCTGAACCTGTCCGACCCACAATCCCCACCTTCTCCTTAGGCCTGATTGTGAAGGACAGTTTCTTTAATACCATTGGAAGGTCCTCTCTGTACTTCATTTCAACGTTGTCAAACACAACCTCTCCCTCTTGTGGCCAGTCTGAAGGAGGGGCTTTGTTCTTTACTCGTGCAGGAGCCTCCAGGGACAGAGACTGGGGAAGAGAGGGATGAGAAATGATCATCGGGTTCAGGTAAGAATTTATTTATATACTGTTCAAACATATAAAGTACATAAATGGAACAATGAAGCTGTAAGGGACTTTTTTTTTTTTAAAGTAAACTCAGATTAGATGATTTACCAGGAATTCCTTGCATCATTATTTTATCATTATCATTCAAATTATTGGTACAAATGTGTGGCAATTGCATGTCATTGTAGGTCAATTTATTTGTTGGTTAATTTTGTTAAAAAATGTTAAATGGTTCATTTTTAAATAAAACTTTTATTGGCTATAAATAGACAAATGCATGTATTGAACTGATAAGACAATAATGTTTCGAAATGACTGCATTCATTTAAACCTGTGCTTTAATTTACTGTTGGAGCTTCTGTCAAAGCTGCCGCTATAGAAAATCACTTCCTTTTCATATTAATGAACTTTTCCATTTATCTTAACAGATGCTGAACGTCATCACATGATCGCATGTTCCAAGCGGAAAAACGACAGATCGCCGGCCAAAACATTACCAGTGCGAAATGGAGTGAGGGCACGGGGACTTACATGGGGTCAGTTAATATCACGTTACGGATTAATGAATATGGAAATACTGGTAATGAATAAGGAGAGCCATATGTGTAATTCTCGTAAGAAAAACTGTTTAATACCTCAATATACTGGTGGATTCTCTCTACTGAAGTGAAGCGAGCTTCGGTCTCGGAGGCAAGACGGACAGTGAACTGGAACAGACCGGTCAGCTAAGGGAGACAGGAACAATCATTTTCTGCTCTTTGGGACCAAAATATTTTTTTTATTAGACTGCCTGCACCAAAATAAACTCATGGCAGACTGAGTGTTATAACACTGTAGAATAAGGAAACCAAAACAGTACTCCAGCCAAATCCATCCAATCTATAAAGACATTTATCCAAATGTATATTTACTAAAACTTATACAGACTGTATCACATTTCTTGCTTTTTGCACTCACCTGAACAGCGTAGGATATTGCCAGGCCTGCATATGCAGGGGGGATCTGTCCATGCATGAGGACAATCATCAGTGCTGTGATGCTAATAAGTGCCACACTGATCACATCCAGACGCACAGCAAGCCAGCGCATTGCACAGCTGAACAGGTAAAAGGGGGCCTGGTTCTGATCCAGCAGCTCCTGATACCTGAGGAAAAGCAATGGAGAAGAACTGGAATCAAAAGTTCTGAGCTAGTGATTAGACATTCCTTGTTCATTCATCTTCAGTTACTGAACTGTGGATCCGGAACTTATTCCAGGAAAACTAGGCTTGAGGCAGGAATAAAACCTGGATTGTGTGCCAGTTTACAACAGGAAACCATACACATACACATACTATTCAACTAACCAGTATGTTTTTGGACACTGGAGAACCTTAGAGGACATCCAGTCGGTGCCAGTCGTGATCAGACTTGCATTACTTTAAAACCCCCACAGAAGCAACTGTGTTGATCCTTTTGTCAGCCCCTTAAACTTCAGCTGGTCATCTAAAGTAGAGTGCCAAAAGCTTGTGGACATCGTATCCACACCAATGGTGCAATGTTGTGGGCACTCCACAAACTGTTGCCACAAATGTGGAAGCAGACAATTTTAAAGGATGTTTTTATAGTAGCATTATGATTTCCCTCTACTGGAACTAAAGCCACGTTCACACTGCAGGTAAAAGTGGCCCAAATCCGATTTTTTTGGGGTCAAGTGACCAGGTCCGACTTCTTCTGGAGTAGTGTGAACACTCAAATCTGGCCACTTCCATATGTGGTCCTGAATCAGACCCAAATCTGATCTTTTCCAATGTGGCCGCAGTGTGAACAGCCAAGGCGGATTTGATGCGACTTTTACGTCGATCGACATCGACATTCGTCACAATTATGCGAAAAAAGAAACCTTTTTTTTTTTTGCGCCGGCGAAAACGTGACACAAACGTGACTGGTAACGTGTGTGTTAAGAGTGTTATATAAAGTGGTTACGTGAACCAGCTCATAATGTTTGCATTGAATACATCACATTATAGCATTACATGATATGTTTGCTTGCACCAGATGACTTTTTAGCGCAACGGCGTGCTGCGTGTGACGTCATTGTTATTGTTCGTTTGCGCATGCGGGTCAGTTCGAAACAGCAAACAGTTCACACTGGTATCTGATATAGGCCACATTTTAAAAGGTAATGTGAACAGCCAAACAAAACAGCCAAACGCGGCCTAAGAGGCTCAAGGTCACCATTTTAACAAGGTTGATGCAGAAGAACTTTGGGATGAACTTTAGAAAAGACTGCACCCCTGGCTTGCTCACCCAACCTCACTAATGCTCCTTTGGCTGAATGGTTAAATCCCCACAGCCATGCTCCAAAATCTGGTGGAACGCCTTCCCATAATAATGGAAGTTCTTATAACAGTAAAAGGGGGACTTGTATGGAATGGGATGTTCAACAAGCAATAATATCTCAGAGGTTTTTAACTGAGCATCACCTCCGGAGGAACTCGTCTCCCTTGCTGTAGGCCTGCACTGTGCTCAGGCCTTGTATGCTGGAGGCAATGTGGGAGAGGAACGGGGACTGCGTGACGTTGTCTAGCCGTTTCAGTTCACGTATGAAGACCCGAGACACAGTGTGCAGCAAAGCGAAGAGGAGCACCAGTGGGCCCACAGCCACCAGGAACCATGGGAAAACACTGCTGATCACACCTAAGCAGAACACCACCAGGATCACGTTCTGGATGAACATCTCTGCCTGGAATGGCAGCCGTGTGTCCACTGAGGCGAGAAAAAAGTGGTGACATGTTAAACATTATACTAAAGTCTTTTGGCATTACATTCATACATTGCCAGACTATATAAAGCATGGCTTACAATCCAAACGCAGAGCTAATTAGTAGAACTTAGGGTCTGACTAGTGAGATTTAAACTTTTTCAAAAGATTCGTCCATGAAAAAAAGTCAGTGGATTATTTGGGCTTTATGTTCACTCAGACAGGCAGTACCTTCATCCATGTCTTTGGAGAAACGGTTGAGGATCCGTGCTGTCGGTGTGGTATCAAAGAACTTCATAGGGCTACGAAGAATCTTCTGGAAGAGGTCATCATGAAGCCGAGAAGAGGCTCGCAGAGTTCCCTGGCAAAAAAAAAAAAATTTATTCCAGCATTGAATACAGGTAACCAGAGAAGACAGGACAAACAACATGCTATTCAAAACATACTGTGTATACTACATGTATTCTGCATCTAACCTCACACAAGCTCACCTTGACGAAGATGATGCCTCTGAAGAATTTAAGTAAGAGCATAATGACCATGGACATGGTGTAAATCCCGGCATAGTACTTCATCAGAGGGTTATCCCGCATGCTGTCACTCACCATCGAGCTGTTCCCCACAAACACAGTGGTGTTCTTCACATGGAAACAGAGGAAACAGGCAAGAGTCATATAGGCTGTGTACTGTGCCTAATTATGCCCAGTGGTGATTATATTATGTTCCATCGGTGTCATTTGTTAACAAGCCCATGCCCAGATAACATGTCTTGTGAAAACCAATCACGTTATCACTTTTTTCAGTGGAAGAGATCTCCCTCAACCTGAAACCCTGACAAGGTTTCTGTGGCGTGTCCTCCTGTAATGAAGATACTCTCTACGGTGTCTACGTTGATGCAAATCAACACCAATAGCCAATGAAATATTTACATTGCTTTCTTCTATTCCCCCTGCTTTTGTATCACAGCAGCATTATTTCTTTACTTGCTGAAGCAAACACACTGCTCACAACAGTTGTACCAAAAGTGGCTAGATTAATGCAGATACAAGTCAAGATATTGTTTGTGATCTCACTGACTGTCATGGTTGGTGGTATCAGATGGGCTAGTTTTAATCTAGCATTAAAGAAACCGCTGATCTCCTGGGATTTTTCACATCTGACAGTTTCTGCCAAATGGTTTAAAAAGTGTCAGTTCTCAGCAAGGGTGGAAATGCCTTGTTGATGAGAGAGCTCAGAGGAGAATTAGACTTTGCCACTGTAGTGAGCAGAAACGTGTCTGTACACAAAACATTGTGAACCTTAAGGCTAATTAGATACAACAACAGAGTGCCACGTCATGCTCCACTCCTCTCAACCAAAAACAATCAGACTACAGTGAGCACAGGTTCACTGAACTGAGGCAGAAAATTGTCATGGGTGGGGCTTAATGTCACTTAGTGGTGGCTTAATGGTTGGAATGTTTGCCTCGCCCATTCAGGGTTAAAAGTTCGATGCCCACCTCTATGAGCTATTAACCTCTGTGAAGTTTGTATTTTCTCCCTGTGCTTTGGAGGTTTGTCTGAACTTGTCTTTAGTTTGCGAATGGGTGTGTGAATGTATTTCTGATTGTGCTTTGTGATGGGTTGGCATCCCATATAGAGTGTCGCCAACTTTGTGCCCAGAGTCCCCTGGGAACGACTCCAGATTATTAGACTCCAAGGATAAGCGGTGCAGAAAATGGATGGGTATTAGTCGGATCTTGATCTTTGTTTGATATCTGCTTCAGAAATCTGGCATTAGCAGCATGAATCCATGGACCAAGCCTGATTTGTGTCAACATTTCAGGCAGTTAGTGGTGGTGAGATGTACCGAAATTTCAAAGGAATGATTTCAACACCTTGTGAAATCCATGCCACAAATGGCGGGTCCTACCTAGTAACAGCGTAATGTTCCTACTAAATTAGAGTGCTGTGTATAGGGTGTTGAGTTGGACCTGGTGGGAAATTTGCACACAAACATAAAAAGCCAGTTTCAGAGATTCATCAAACATCATGCTGCACAAACCTCTGACACCAAAAACAGTTTGCTACAGTTTGATTGGCAGGAGCCACAGCCAATCAGGAGAGAGCGTGTATGGGAAATAATGAAGAAAAAAAGAAGCTCTTTCGTTCACTTTAAAGAAAAATGGATTCAGCACTGATGGAGTATCGACAATCCCAAACTGAAAGATATCAACATTCACATCAATTCATGAGCATTAACATAGACAGCTCCCTCCCACAACCCTATGAGATGATGTCCTCTTACCCCACTGCCCTGCTTGATCCAGTAGCTGAGCCACCAGTTACTAAAGGCAGTGCTGCCCATGTTGAGGATGAAGAGGGCCAGGATAAAAAGGAAGACAGGCAAGCCACCTAAAGCTTGGATATACACCTTATACACTGCACAGGGGACGGAACCTTTACCAGATTCTTCAGCTTGCATCAGTGGACCTACAGGAAGAGGAAGAGAGTTACATATACTTGTCTAGGACATATTTTAATGTTATATCAAACAGCATTAAACTATCAGTATCTGTATCTGGTGCTCAGAGTGAGCATGGCCATTTCCAGATTTTTGTTGATAAAAATCTGCTAGAAATCAACAAATTATTTACATGATCCACTGTAAACAACGTAGTAAAACAATGTCAGGAAGAATTCATGGTCTCGGGAGCTGACGGGGTCACGTTAAGTAAGTCGTGTTCGCAGGAAGTGATCAGTGAGATACTTTTTGTTATCTCACAAAACGATCGTTTTAATAGTTAAACAAAAAAAACGAAACAAAATAGACATTTGAACATATCATTTTAAGAGACTGTGTATTTCTTTATTATGTACATTCAATAGCAGCCTGGCAGCAAAGTGGCATCAGGAAAAACAGTATTTGAAATATTCCTATTACTGATGCTGGTAGTGCTTCACCTACCATTGTCCTTGCTGGGAGGTTTCTCCTTCTTCACAGATCCTGCCTTGGCATTCTCACTTCGTTTCTTCAGAGAACTCTCAGCCTTCTTGTTCGGCAACTATTAAAATAATATTACCGAGCCTTGGAGTGTCACGTTTACCTCAATCACGGTTTATCATTGTGTGTTTTACAGACATTCTAATGGTAGGAGATGGTAGGGAGTTAAAATAAAAGCTGATATTTGAAGCATCATTTAATCATATCATTTTTGTGGATCACACCATATCTGATAACCATTAGCCTGCAAAGCTAATTAGTTAACTTCCATAGATAATAACAACAAAGTTTTTAATTGTTATTGTATATTTGGACATACATACTGAACAACCTGCTGAAATCTAGATCTGGATGGCAGGAAGACATGCGAGGTGTTTGTAATTTTCATATTCATGCACTGCTATAGGTCTTGCTTTTTTTTGTAGTGAGCTTAAAGGTGAAAAGATTTCTGGACTACCGTAAAACTTCAAATAATAGCCGAGTCCCAAATAGATGCCTGTCTCTTTTAAACGCCTGGTGTGACGACAGGTTTGGGTAAATAAAGGCCGGTCTCAAATAGAGGCCTGGTCTGTTTTTTAGTATCGGGTTGTATTTGATCTTCTAAAACCCGTCAGATCGTCTGTTCTATGTTTTGATTAGATTTCACGTGACAGACGCAACCGTTCATGAACGACTCATCACTATGGCAACATAAAGAGGTTAACGAACTTTCTTTTAGTCTTCAGTTTTTCTTAATTCTCTCAATACCACCATGGAGACAAAAAGAAAAAAGTATGATTTGACATTTAAGCTGACAGTTGTCAAATTTGCCGAAAAAAATTCGGGAGAAGCAGCGGCAAGACATTTCTCGGTTGCTCCAAAGAGAGTGCGAGAATGGCGTAAAAATAAAGCTGAACTGCAGCGTCTGTCCGAGGAAGACGACGAAAGGGCCAGACTGCGAGGTAGAGGGAGGAAGAAGGCCAGTGAAGAGCTGGAGGTGAGCGTGTGTGAGTGGATCCACAGCATGCGGGCAAAGTATCTCAGAGTCTCACGTAAAATGATCAGGGCCAAGGCAAAAGAAGTGTATGCAACAGTGAGTGACGGCAGGGATGAGGAGAGTTTTACTGGAAGCGCTGGCTGGCTGGACAAATTCCTGAAGCGCAACGACTTTTCAGTCAGAAGATGGGAGGGAGAGCCGTAGGCATCTGGGCGGGAGCTGTTAGTGCGAGCAAGGCAGGCAGAGTTAGTGGAGGCCGGAGAGGGAGAAGTGGAGGAGAGCGACGAGGAGGAGGAATTCGCCAACGAACTTGTAATTGAGGATCGCGGGGATGATGATAGTGATGAATAGAGTAATTTTCTATCACATGATTGCAGTCGTTTTACAGTTTAGCCTTCATTCTTTCTTGTTGATGTGTTTCGGGCAACAAGTTCATATGCTCGATGGATTTTAGCGGTAACTTATATTGTTCTGCCCATTGCTGTCACATCGTTCTCGTATTATTTGCAGTTTTACGGTATGTAGATTATATATAATAGTTTAAGACTCCTGTGATACATTAAAGGTAACATCAGTGTGAGTACAGAATATACATATGTTTATAGACATCTATAAGGAAGTTGTTGTCTCCTTTTTAATATGTCAGCAAGTCATACCTCTATAAACGGATTGTCTCCGAGCTGCAGGTTGTTAAACATGGCTGCGTAATCTCCGTTCAGATTCATCAGGTCTTCGTGGCTACCCTTCTCCGTGATGCTTCCCTCTCGCATAAAGATCACTTCGTCGCAGTCCACCAAGTACTTATTTAAAAGAACGTTGCCATGTATGATTAAACCGTAGCATTTTATTCAATTATGACGAGTGAAAAGGCTGGGAATTCACAATTACTATACGATCAGGAAGCCTAGGAGCTGACAGATTCTGTTTGAAGACGAAGTTTGTTCCTACCTGTAGCTGGTGAGTGACAAAGATGACCGTCTTGCCTCGCAGCTGCTTCTTAATCGCATTGTTGAAGATGTGGTTGCCCACATGGGCATCTAGAGAACTGAGGGGGTCGTCCAGGATGTAGATGTCCCTGTCACTGTAAAGCGCCCGAGCCATACTTATCCTCTGCCGCTGACCTCCGCTCAGATTCGCCCCTCGTTCACCAATCTATCGATCAAGAAAGAAAATTTATATGCGGCTTACATTGAGGAGTAACTTTTACTCTCCTCATATAAAGTACTTAGACATCTGAATTCTTGAATCTGATTGGTCAAAAGGAGATGCTTACAATTTTAAATAAGCTGCTTTTATTAAACCAATAACTGCGGTGGTACAAGAAGAAATAAAATTTAAAAAGTCATGTTTTTTTCCCCTTACTTAACATACAGTAAGTTGATTCATAAGTTTTTGTCTAAACAGCTTACCTCAGTCAGGTCAGAGTTAGGAAGTATGGCCAAGTCTGGTCTCAGAGAACAAGCACTCAAGACTGCCTGGTATCTAAGGCAACCAAAAACAGAGACTTATTATGGGATGGAGAGCTGCTAACCCAGCAAATGACAGAAAGTTCAAGTTCAAGTTCAACTTTATTTGTATAGCACATTTACAAACAGCCACATGGCTGACCAAAGTGCTTCACAGTGCGTTTGACATACACACACATACACTTAAGAATACACACATGCACAAAGTAGTTCAAGAAACTAAAATAAGAATTCTTAGAAAAAAATGTATATATGTAAATATATATATATATATATATATATATAAATGAATAAATAATAAATAAAATAGCCAGTGTAAAAGAAGGTGAAATAAATAAAACTATAGACCAGATATAAACAGCCATAAACCCCTGGGCAAATCATGAAAAGGCTAGAGAAAATAAGTGGGTCTTTAGCATGGACTTAAAACTAGATATGGTGGGTGCCGTCCTAATCTCTAGTGGCAGGGAGTTCCATAGTCTAGGACCGGCCACAGAAAAAAAGCACGCTCTCCTCTACGCTTGAGCCGTACACGAGGAAGCACCAACATGGCCTGGTCAGATGAGCGAAGACTTCTAATAGGATTGTAGGGATGAAGAAGTTCAGATAAATAGAGAGGAGCGGTATTATGGAGAGACTTATAGACAAAGAGTAAAATCTTAAAATCTATTCTCTGCGAAATCGGCAGCCAGTGTAGAGATTTAAGAATGGGAGTGATGTGTTCATGTTTGCGACAGCTAGAGAGAAATCTGGCAGCAGCATTTTGAACGAGCTGGAGACGCGTAATCTGAGTTTTAGATATACCGCAATATAAAGAGTTACGGTAATCTAAGCCTCTTAATGTCTCTTAATGAACCTCCGCAGTTAAAATACAGACAGTGATGCAGCAGTGAAACTATAAGAAGCTGCCAAACAGAGGGTACAAATACAAGGTTTCTGTCCAACATAATGACAGCTCCATTTCACACATGGACAATTTATCTGCTCAAACAAAATAAAATAATATTTTTTTTTTACATAAAATCCCTTAAAAGAAGCCTGCAGACTGAAACTCACCTTTCTTCCTCATAATCCTTCCCGAACAGGATGTTGTCACGAAATGTAGCGTTAAAGATCCATGCTTGCTGGGCCACATATGCAAAATTTCCATCAACCGCCACTGTTCCTTCTATAAGAGTCATCTAATTGATGATCAGGACAGAAAGGAACAAAACAGAGTTTTATCCATGTCCTGGTACAGTCTGTTTGAATCGCTGGTTATGACTGAGTAAAGACCGGAGCAGTTACCTGGCCAAGGATGGCAGAGATGAACGAAGTCTTTCCGCTGCCAACACATCCACAGATACCCACCAGCTTTCCCTGCAAACGGCGTGGTGAAAATAAATACATGATTAAGAAGTGGATGTCTTCATTGTTGTATTGCATGCATGTAAAAAATTTGCAACAATAAAGAAATCTATCGATATCCTCCTTTATAAAGTGCCACCACTAGGAATTTGGGCTTTGTAATATATATCAAATTTAGACCTTCTGTATGGTGATGTCGATACAGTGCAAGGTTCTCTGCAGCCGTTGGCTAATGGTGGGTAAAGGCAGGGTTTGATCGTCTTCTCCTGAGGACATGTCTGTGAACAATTGTCTGTGGTGCTCCTCCTCCACCATCCCACAATGGTTCGAGTCGTCTTTGTGGTATCGTCTCTTGCGTGCCACTCTCTGACTCAGCCCTACGTAGGGCGTGCCACGTGGTGTAGGCTGGGCGCTGTGCCCGCCCGTCTCCCAGGCAAAACTCGCACCGCTGAGTTCCACAGATACGTGAGAGCTCTGTGGTCGCTCACAAATTTTCCTAACCTCAGCCATCAAGAGAACACTCTGGAACATCACACAGATAAAGACGTTAGAAAATTTCTTTCCTCCCTATATGTTTATGTGTATTTGTACTCATTAAATCCAAAACTGAGCTTAAACTGTGGCAAAAAGTAAAGAGATTGAATGGGTGAGAAGAAACGAGGAAGGACAACACTCACCTTGAACCTCTCCATCGCAACAGATGCTTCAGAAAGGGACTTGACTGAGAAGGGAGTGACTTTCAGAGCAAAGGTCATGGCATTGAAGACGGTCACGACGGTAAACGCCTGAAGAAGGAGGAGGTTCAGCTTAAAAAACTCAAGACAAGTGCTTTGTCTTTGCATTTGCGAAAGTGGGTTAACAGACCTGAGCAGCAGTGAGGTCATAACCTAGCAGCATATGGGTTGAAAAGGTTGCCACACTAGCAATCACCACAACGATGGGAGCCACACCAACGGTAATACTCTGGAAATATCCTGTTCGCTCCAGGTTCTGCCTTTCTTCATCTCTTATTCCTGAAAGATTACATTCGGGAAGTTTTGACTAACTGCAATTCCGACAACAAAATAAACCCCAAAAAAAACAAAAATAAACAAACAAAAATCCAAATGCCCTTACTTCGCAGAACTTGGGAAAAAGCCTTCACCCAGGCGTACATCTTAATGAACTTGATGTAGTTCAGGATCTCGTTCATTTTTTGAACACGCTGGTCAGTTATGGCGACTCCCTTCCTCCTAAAGTAGGCAGTGAGTCTGGAGCTGAACATCTATAAAAATGATTTGAACAGAAAGAAACAAAAAAATTACGATGCAAAACTTTTTTCAAGAAAGCATGTTTCTGGAACACTTCAGGAAACTGCTGCTCACCATGGTAGGGTAGAAGAGGATGAAAACAGCAGAGCCTAGTAGAGATGTGGGTCCAAGCACTGAGAGATTGTAGGCCATTCCTAACACAGCCACAAGGGGGCCTCCTGCCAGCAAGCTGCCCATGGCTGCCGCCTCAAACATGCGTTGGCCGTCGCTCGAGCACATGTTGATCAGCTGGAAACATCGGTGCGTACGTATTTATATTGTAGAACATGTCACTAATCCTGCCATGTTAGCTTGCGTGCAGATGTCTGGATTTTTAGTAGGGTGACATTCAGCCTGACTGACCATCTACAATTTCCAGCTAGGTGAGCTAATAAAGAAAAAAAAAGTGTTGCGATAATATGTTTTGCGGTCACAAGCCACCGGAACAACTTCAGTACACCTCGGTAGTCTACAAGTCCCTGAAAGTGGATGGATAAATCATATTTTTACAAAACACATTCCCTCATTTGGTGTTTAATGGTGGTGTCTAACATGTCGCTCCGACGTCCCAAATTAGTCTTCGACTGGGTTACAATCCGGTGACTGTGAAGGTAAAAGTAAATGATTTCCATACACTTTCATACCATTCACAAGCCCTTGTCTTGTGCCCTGAGGATCAGGATGGGGGTAGGTTTCTACTGGAATAGTAAACTCTTATCAAAATAGATATTTTATCTCAAACCTTGGCAGCTAACAGCTTTATACTGTAACAGAACCACAGTTTTTCCTTGAACATGTCACCCATCTTTAACTGCGATACTAACAGGTAGTGCAGTAATGGAATTTTACTGGCTATGCCTTTAGATACCTTATCTTGTGACTCCTTTTCCATCCACTCTAGGTTTTAGTCATTTGATAGCCATTCATCAAGACTCTGACCAGGTTTCTGACCACGGCACTGATGCTGACTGGCTGTTTTGGATTTAGTGAGATAATGGATAGTAACAGATGGTTCGCCTAAAAAGTGATCTAAATTTTACGTGAATCTCTTAAAATGAACGATTGGTGGTGTATTTATTAGGTAGGTGTACATAATAAACTAGCGAATGAAGGACGCTTGTGCAGGACTCACCTCTCCGACAGACTTCTCACGGAGGCTTCGGAGGTGCAGGATCTTGTGGAAGGCCATGGTGAGGATGGCGCCGCGCAGGCGAGTACCCGTGCGGTAGTTGAGTGCCCAGGTGAGGGCAAGTGACCAGGAGCGCAGAAGCTCAGCGCCCAGCATGCCGAGCACCAGCAGCAGGCCATATGGCAGATCGGGCTCACTTTTCTGAGTGTACTCCAACAACCGCCTTACCACAAAGGCCTATAGAGAAAGGGAGGACGAGCAAGGGGGCGACAGGACACAGCACGCGTGACTGAGGGCACACACGCACACACGCCTCCTTTCATCAACAGTCCTACCGTCATTCCTCACTTCGCATTCCTTAATCTTTCTAGTTATCGTATCCAAAGTGCACTAGATATCTTTATCGGAGTGCACTAGATGCATGGTTGAGAAATGTACTGAATGGTGTTCTAATCGTTTAAAGAAGTCAGTGAAGATAAAGCAACTTCTACTGAGAAGACATGGCAGCCATTTTGAGATTGTGTTCTAATCGTTTACCTTAGGTGGCCCTTTTCTCTACCCTTTGAAAAGAACAAGAGAGACAATGAAACAGCACCAATAGCGCTAGGTTTTTGGACAAATAAACATTGCACAGCTAACAACATGTTATTACAGACATCCCTTGTTTTTTGTTTTTTGGCGGATTCAAAGGCATTTTACCTACAGTCACATCAGGCTGGGATACAGGACGGAGACGCACTTTTGTTTTAATACCTGAAAATCAATATCAGTTAAATCAAAAAATTAGGAGCAAAAAGCATATAGGTATAGGGTACAAGAACAAGAACAGTAACTTCAGCATAGCACAAATACCACAGACACGCATCTTCCACATCACTCGGAATTTCACACACAGAGGCATTCAGGAGATCTCATCATACATAATGAGAACATTTGCCACCATTCACAAATGGTTCGTCACAGCAGCAAGATTTTATTTAAAAAAAAAAGAAAAAAGAAAAAAAAGAAAGAAAACAAAACAAAAAAAAAAAAGTGGATGTTTCAAAGTGAATATGACATCCATGATGCACATTCATGAGACAATAAAAACATGTACCAGGAAATCAAAATGTACAAGATGCAGAGAAAATAAATTTAAAATTTTACGCGAACAATTTAAATAAGTCAAAGGCATTCCAATCTCTCATCGGAGCAAGAGTCATTTGTAATTTGTTGTAACAGGATTTGCATATTTGTCACAATACTTGTCTTCTTGTCTACTTGCGTTCGGCTCAGTGGAACAGCTTTTTTTTTTATATAAAAAAATAAAAAAAAAAAAAAAGAAAAAAAAAAATCCCCATAAACGACATTAAAAAAAATAAAAGGTCACTGAAGGAGTCCACAGATGATGTGTTCAAAGAATTCTCCAACATACAAAGAAAAATGAAATGAGATTTAAAATGCACCAGGGCATCTCTCCAGTGTAAAAGCTTATCAGTCCAAATAAGACTTAACTGTAGAACACAAGTCCTGTTTCTTTCCTGTTTCATCGTGATTTTTTTTTTATTTATTTTCTTTTTCTGCATAGCTTAAATTAACAGTCCATTCGCGTGAGGCTAAAGGACGGACATGGAGTCCACTTCGAGCACAAATGACACGTTAGACAGCTTAAAGCGTAATTCATTTCCAAACCAGTGACATTTCTGCTGGATCAAATCAAGAAACAATTTTGGATGTGAGAGCAAAATAGAGATACGAGATTGTGGTGAGAGATTATCAGAAAGGGAAGAGAGACAGAGAGAGATAGAGATAGAGACAGATGGGGAGGAGGGGGAATAAATAAAAGGAACATAAACTCTTGATCCAGCCCTGCATAAGGAAACTTGCCCTTACCTCGCGGGCGTCATCACGTGTTCTGTCTGCCAGTGTTCACTCCGCTGGTAAAACCGACACCCTGTGGAATCTAAAGAATAGCCTCTGTCACATGTCTCTCACATGGGGCCACAGCCACATCTGTCCCCCAGAGCAAACCCCCCAACCCAACCCACATTCTCCCTTTATTAGCCATCTTCCCAAAAATCATGTCGCCTAACTCAAAAAAGAAAAAAGGGAAGGAAGGCTTGCTTTAGCTAGATATCATTTTACAATGAGTTAGGACTCGAAAGACATGTCCCTGAACAAATCTATCTAGAATGAGCAGAAGTAATGGAGACCAGCTGCTGCTGATGTAATGCTATATAAGTCATCTGGGATTTGGGGATAAAATCTGGAGTCCTCCAGAGGGTGAGGAAGGCAGAGACTTGCCGTGTCACCATGGAGGGACAGTGACAGAAGCTCTCCTTGTAAAGCCAGTTAGCCTATCCTCCTGACGCACCTTTGTGTACACTAGTGCTTTTGCATCGGTGCCATACAATCCAAATTTGTGACACAAAGCAGTAGTGGATAGCGATACAGCTTTCTTAAACTTCAAAAAGAATGCCCTACGCTCTCTGCTTAGTCGGACTTCAAAGAAGAATTCAGTTGTTTCACTTCTGGGCACTTCATAACACTTACCCGATAGGAAATATCTGCAGGATTAAAGTATGAATTAAAGTAGCAGAGATTTTTTATTTTTTCAGGGTTTCAGGGTGGAAATGTGATGTAAAAAAAAGAGCAAAAAACGGATTGATCAGATTATGGACGTGGGCTGAATTTTCATTTTAAACCTCGCAGACACACGTGAATACTCCCCTTACCCGAATGTAGTAATCTTTACCTCTGGATTGTTGCTAAGACGATGACGTATTTACAAAAGATAGAAAATTGCACCAATTTAGGAACGTTTATGGAAATACTTTGGAGTAATAATTATGGAGTTAGAAGGGATCCTTAATTGCTGGATAAACTCATCTTGACAATCGGGTAAAAAAAAATCATGTATTAGGTGACTACATTGTGGTAAGGGAAAAGCTGTGTGGGTTTTTTTTTGCTAGAAAATTTAATTGCATGCTCTTAATGCCACCAATAATCACGCACATCTGAATATGTCTTAGGTCGTCTCAGCAATCAAGCATTTCTGAGATAGATAAAAAGGTTGACCTAAACATCTGGTGTACTCAGCGATGCCCCAGAAAGTGCTGTGAAGAACCCAGAAGTAAAATAAAACGGAATTGCCCTTGAAGTGAGTAAGCCCTCCTTAACAAACATATAACATATCTAGAGGGAAAGAAAAGTGGAAACCTTTCCAGGAATGCAATATAACTTCATATTCAAATTCTTATATAAATGCATGAAAGTGCATGAAACTCTTTTTTTTTTGGCTTTGGGGAACAATGTAAATGTGATTTTTAAAAATCCTACAAAGAAAGAAACCTGTGATGGAACTAAGAAACGTCATAATTAGACATGATAATAAAACATTTACCTGGCAGCTTGGAAAGGAAAAAAAAGCGGATGGAAATCAAGTAAAATAAGAAAAAATGAAATAAAAAAAAAATGAAAAAGGCCGCAGAGATTTTGAATCTAGGTAATTTTACAATCTAAAGTAAATCGTATTAGAATCCCACATGTTGGTTTTGATGTGTCTCATTTAAAGCACTAAATAAATAACACTACATATAAATGACCCTTTATCGTAAATGTATTTTGGCAAATTTTGGCAACCACATGTTAAACACAGTAATGGTAAGAGCTCTGGTAAATCTTTACAACACATTCCTATTTCATCCTATTCACCTTCCATGCCCCAGGAAAGCACTCACCTTTGCATTTGACCTGAAGGGGCAGGCTTCGGTCAACCTCAGAGCTAATGATATATAGAAAGAGAGAGTGATAGACAGCAAAAAGAAAGAGAGGAGAAGAGAGAAAAGGAGAGGCAAGAGCTGAGATGGTGTTACTTACTGGGCCGCTGAAGCCTGCCAGCTGAGTGACCATGAGGCACAGGATAGACAGCAGCAATCGAGTACGACAGAACAGCCAGGCCACACGGTGGAGAGAGGCCTGGTCCCCTCGCTCGTTCAGCTCCTTCTCCCATAGTCCTGACAGCCTGCACACAAACACAAACACAGACACAGACGACATCTTCCATCAACTGTCCTCATTCAAGTGAGCCAAGACAGTCTGGGGCCATTCTTTAATAAACTGTGGACACCATGAGACCTTCAATGATGTTCAAGATTCACAATGTCCATTGGTGTCTAGTTTAAATGTCCTAGCAGGACTAAACTCCAGATGTTCAAAAATAATAGCGACAGCAAAACAAAATTCAATTTTGGCAACCAGAAGAGATTATTTGCTGTTAGCAAAAGTCAGATTATTTTTTGTAAAGGATTAAGTAACAGCAACAGTGGAAGGTTTGTTTTTAAGTCAGAGTTGGACAGTCAGAGAAGTTGTAGTTAGACAGTCGGAGTTAGGCAGTTGGAGAAGTTCGAGTTAGACTCCAACACGTATCACAGATTAAAGCTCATTAAAGCAGAGAGTAGAAAGTTCTTCATTTCAAGTCAGACTTTTTTATTTCCCTATTTAAATGTAAATAATTTATTGATTTGATGTTTGCCATGTTAGTTGCTTTGAATAAAAGTTCAGATGTTCCTCATGTCTCATCTCTTCTACTGAAGCATATGTTCAGATGACACTCTGATGAGTGGATCATAAGCTTTTGCACAGATTGTGGAGTAATTATTGCAAATAAAAAAGGACAAACCAAACAGTAAGAATCTCTTTCAAAGATTTTAACTTTCACTCAAGCTGTTGTTAGTAATATAATTCATAATGAAAATGGTTGTGTTAAATTAGAAGCACTAGAGCTCTCAGACTTTTGCGATCCTGGTCATGGAGAATTCCTTTGTGAAAAGGAGACACACATTTAAAGAAAACCAACACCACTCCATCGCTGCAACAGACCAGTTTAAGCTTGGAAAAATAACAAAACCCTAGACAAGCTCACTACGTACAGTATATCAGGAGGTTAAATTTTATAGTTACTTGCAAGCCTGGCTCCAAGAGCGCCAAGGCTGACGCACTCCCCTGCATTCACAAGGTCAATCTGCCACAATCATGGAGGTAGGAAATTATGGAGGTAACCCAACTGAATGTGTATTGTGGATATGATTCCTTCCTCGTCTCGTGTGAAATCAGATTAGTGGGTTTATATCCTTAACCGGTAATAATGAGCACACATTATTATATAGTTTCCTGGAGGATATGGTATAAGCAGGGGAATCCAGTTAAACTCAGATGTATGCAGAGCTGCAAATCTTAATATCAACATGAACCTAAGTCTCAAGACTACGGAAATAATGAAACTAATGCTATGTTCACACATACAGCGATTTTATCACTGCAAGTCACCAATGGGCGTTCCTACAACTGGTTGTCATAGTAACAACTTTTATCAGTAGGTGGTGCAAATAGCATTCCGTATCAGTTTTTAGTGCTACAAAAACAAAACGTCCTGGATGGAGACTCAGCAATTGTAATAAAATTGACCAGTGTATATATGCATCATATCATACGAGATGAAGGAGAAGAAGTTTGTGTGCTTTTTGCAATGGAAAAAAGTTGCTGTTGCTAGTCACTCCACTGTCACTTCCTATTTGCATAAAGTTAAACTTTGCTCAACTTTCTGGTGATGGTGGACACGCCCACATCTAATCGCCAACGGTTGTAGTTGCTCACGTAGTTGCAAATGAATAATCTCTGGTCACTTCATCACGGCCAGTTGGTACATGTGGAATGTAGCGTTAGAGTTAACTGCATATGGAATGGGGATTTAATACTGACCGTTTGCTGTTGGTCTCACAGCTCTCCCACTGCGATATTCCCCAAATGTCCTCCAGCAGAAGCTGGCCTTTCTTGTGGGCCGTTTTGGCCAGTGGTGTGAGCCAGCTAAAGCTCATGAAGGAGAAGAGGCCGGCGTTGTCCACCGGGTGCTCGTGTCTGAGACAAACACGGACAGATAAACAAAAAAGATGAGCTTTGTTATCTTAGATAGGTATAGATAGGTATCTTAGATATCTTAGAATATGTTTCCTTTTTAAGACAAGGAATGTCTGTGAAACAAGTTTCTCCTGTTATGACTTGCATTAAGCAGCTAGAAACAGCTATAACAGCTCTCTGTTCTTCTACTGAAGTTAAGAAGACTAAAAAAATGTAACCAGTATACCAAAAAAGCCAAATGTCCTTCATCCAATGTGGGAAAATGTGAAAATCTTTCTATTAATGCTAAATAAACATCTGCTCGGAATATTATGAACTAAAAAAAAATCCTAAATCCCATTTATGCTAAATCTGTAATAATAGAAACGCTGAACCTGTGATTATGCCTTACAGCCTGAACTACTGTGAATTAATCAACACCTCTGCACCAAACGGAAGCAAGAATTCAACTGTGCTGTTGGTGCAATGCAAGAAAACAATACACAAAACATTCATGCACAGAGTAGCAAAAATTAAAAAAAACATTTTTTTGGTGACCTTTGAAATAGCAATGCTAAATAGTAAAAGCTTACTTGCTGGTAGAGCGAAAGGGCTTAAGGACACCGACGCTGTGGTGGTACTTGCTTCGGCCTCCTTCCTCTTCCAGCTCTTTAGTGTGAGAGACGCTGCCTCCGTCCAACGGGAAGCCGCCTTCGGCACGGCCTGCCGTCTCCAGAGCATCCTAACACATGTACACACACACACACACAGAGGTATGAGTCAGCGATTTCTGAGATAAAAAAAAAACATTACATTTAACATTGCAAAACTGGAAAAAAGGAAGTGAGCAAGTATCTGTAAAGTGTTACAGATACAGATGTTAAAGGTTAAAACAAACACCACGGATCAGTTCTCTTAGGCAAAAAGCTCACATGGCAAAAGCTGGATGTTTCGTCATAAGCACTTTTCAAAGGCTCATCATTTTTTCAGACACACAATCACACACACACACACAAACAAAATTCCTGTCTGGTGTAATAAACAAATCAACAATTATTTACACCACCCTTTACACGGTCTTTCAGTTGTGACTTGATCGCTTGGCCAAAAACGAAATTCACACAATTTTCTAATTACCTCATATTTACTCCATCCCTCAGAAGTTTGCTTTCTAAAGTTGGTTCTTCTTTCTGTGTAGCATTGTGCAAGCTGCATGTTTGGAATCACAACGCCCCGAATAGCATTTTATATGACAAGTAATCCGGATGAATCTAATTTTATTTGCTGAATTTATGTTGTTATCTACACTAACATATTTTCCTGTTTTCTAGTCAGTGGCTTTTGCATTTTAAGCTCTAAGCTTTCCTTATTTGTTAGCTACATTGTTCTTTACACACATCTCTGTCGACTGTGTCGACTCAGAACCGCAGGACATCTTGTAACAGGGCCGGTTTTAGCCAGTTATATTAGGTTGGGTTGTTACAAATAATAGGTGGGCAATCAGTGTTAGCTGGAATTAGCCGTATGCTCTGATGTGCTAGTAACAAGAGACGAAGGCAGCACTAAAATTGCTTTATAGGTTGAAAAACGATACATCGCACAATACGTCGAGTTGTAATGACAGTTGAATAAACGTAATAAAATTATCTCGGTTTAGTTGAGCAGGGGGCACGGTGGCTTAGTGGTTAGCACATTTGCCTCACACCTCCAGGGTTGGGGGGTTCGATTCGTAATGAAGTTACGAGCATTTGTTAGCTGCTGCACAGCAATCACAAATTGAGAAAAGTAGATCAACTTTAAAAAATAAATAAATAAATAAATAATAATAATAATAATAAAAAAGTTTATGTCAGTACAGAGTTAGAGCCTGTAAGCGTGTCGAACTGAAAGTAGCATGAGGCAAGCGCTGAAAAAATATTTTGTGTTGAAGGGGCGGGGCTTTTTGTGTATGGCTGCTACAGACAGATCACTGTCCATTTGCTGTAGACTACACATCCAATCAGAAGTTAGAAATAAGCAAGTATTTTCTGTTAATTTCCCCCATGGCTCAAAGAATTATAATAGTAAAGAACAAATTAACCAACAATCAGGTTAAATATGTCAGTGTTTAGTTCAGTCAAGTCTTGATGGCTGAATAAAAAAAAAACCCTTTCACAAAGATGTTCCACACAGCCAGCCAGTGGAAAGAAACGTTTCACACTGCATCCCTCACACACTGCTGATGACTATGACTAACTACTCTGACCAGAAGACACTTTAGAGTGTGTCTGTAGAAGCGATAATAAAAAAAAGGGAGTAACCGGTCTCTGAGTAACGGAAGAAAAAACGACAAGGTGTTAAAGATGTTACTATAGCAATGTGTTAAAAGGAGTGTATTAATACATAGACACTAGTGTCAGAGCTGCTGTTATAGAACATTTCTGTTTATAGAAACAGGAACAGATTAAAGATCCGGACCAAATAAGTTTGTGCAGAAAATCAAATATTTAACAGCCCTTTTGCGGACACTGAAAAGAAAATACCTGTTTAAAGTGTTTCATGGTCAGATTAAAAAGAAACACCAGGCTCACGAGCTCATAATCTTTTAATCATGACTGGTAGCATTCTGTGCTTTAATACCTTGCATGCAAATAAGAGAGGTCTATGAATCATGAACTCATCCATGAGTCACAGTTTCATCAAGTCCCAACTATGGGAAAAAAAAAAAAAAAAAAAACCTGGGCATTTGATCCAACTGAGAAGCTCCTTGTATGATGACGATGCATAAAGTGTGCTGCAGAGTTCACTGACGTGATACTGCAGACTGTCTGGAATTTGTCACGCGCTGTATAAAGTCACAGCTTTGTTCCCCCTCGGTGAAGGGTTTCTCAATGTGACAAAAAATGTCTCGAGCTGCATGCACCCTTCTACTGCTTTTTTCAGAAACGTCATTCTCGCCAACAACAGAACAATTGACGTGCCAACAATGACGGGACATCTGCATAAAACAGGCCCGGAGTGGCATATCAGATTCCACCAGCTGAATATAAAGCAATGATATTTGAGCTTGAATGAAAAGATCTGCCTAGACAGGGAAATGTCATGAGGCAGTGCACACTGATCAGTAGTGTTTTAGCCTTTCGTGAGAATCACACGCTTACAAGTGGGTTTGATTCCCACACTGTGTGCACAGAGTTAACATGTTCTGGGGACTCCAGGTTTCCTTAACGGTACAAAGACATCCGTTGTATGCTGACTATCATCTCTAAATGGTCCGTAATGTGTGATCAGACGTGCGAGTGTGTGAGAGATTGTGCCGTGATGAGGTGACAACCCATCCAGGATGTCCCTATATTTGTGCCCTAAGTCCCCTGATAAAGGCTCCAGTGTCCCTGTGTTTCCATGTAAGATAAATCAGAATCAGAATCAGAATCAGAATCAAGTTTATGGGCCAAGTGTATTTACACACACAAGGAATTTGGTTCCAGCTGTTTGACACCTCCAAACTTTTCATGTAATCCCAGACAGACTCGATGATGTTGAGATTAGGGCTCTGTTGGGCCAAAGCATCACTTTCAGGACACCTTGTTCCTCTCTATGCTGAAGATAGTTCTTAATGATATTAGCTGTATGTTTGTGGTCATTGTACTGCTGCCTTCCTGATGGCGTTACATGATGAAGGGTCTGTGTGTATTTCATAGCATTAAGGAAATCAATAATCCTGACCAAATCTCCAGCTCCATTTGGAGGAACTTGCAAGGAACCTCCACCATGTTTCACTGTTGCCTTCAGACTCTCGTGCTTCCTGCTATAGCCAAATATTAAAATTTTGACTCATTATTCCAGAGCACCTGCTGCCATTTTTCTGCACCCCAGTTCTTGTTTTTGTGCATAGTTAAGTCGCTTAGCCTTGATTCCATGTTGAGGTGTAGAAAACAGTAGTGAGAGCAGCTCTGCTGTATGGGTTAGAGACTGTAGCAGTGAGGAAGAGACATGAGGCAGAGATGGAGGTAACAGAGATGAGGATGTTGAGGTTCTCTTTAGGAGTGACGAGGATGTTGAGGTTCTCTTTAGGAGTGACGAGGATGTTGAGGTTCTCTTTAGGAGTGATGAGGATGTTGAGGTTCTCTTTAGGAGTGATGAGGATGTTGAGGTTCTCTTTAAGAGTGACGAGGATGTTGAGGTTCTCTTTAGGAGTGATGAGGATGTTGAGGTTCTCTTTAAGAGTGACAAGGATGTTGAGGTTCTCTTTAGAAGTGACAAGGATGTTGAGGTTCTCTTTAGGAGTGATGAAGATGTTGAGGTTCTCTTTAGGAGTGATGAGGATGGACAGGATTAGGAAGGAGCACATCAGAGGGACAGCTCATGTTGGCTGTTTTGGGGACAAGGTCAGAGATACTAGATTGAGATGGTTTGGACATGTACAGAGGAGGGAGATGGTTATATTGGTAGAAGGATGTTGGGGATGGAGCTGCCAGGTAAGAGGTCAAGAGGAAGAACAAAGAGGAGATATATGGACGTGATAAATGAGGACATGAAGGTAAATGGTGTGAGATTAGAAGATGATGAGGATAGAGTTATGTGGAAACTGATGATTCGCTGTGGCAAAACCTAAATGGAAAAGCCAAAAGTAGAAGAAGACTGTTACGTCCGAAGACGTATATTTTGTCTTGTTCTGTATTTGTTGTGTTGTCTCCTGCTCTCCTGTGGCTCCTCCCACTGTCTGCTCTCAGGTCACCTAATTGCTTCCTCTCAGCTGCACCTGTTTACCAATCGGAGGGAAAGGAGTTTAAAAGCAGAGCAGAAGGCTCAGTCGGTGAGACCTTTTCTCCAAGAGCATGGTCCATGTCATGTCCTGCCCTGCCCAGCGCGGCATATTGGAGTCCATGTTATGCTCACTAGCCAATGTTATAGTAATCAGTGACTTTGGTGCTGATTGTTCTCTTTTCTATCTTGTGTAATTTCGGGAACGGTAGGAAGGTGGGTGCCATTTTATTTTGTGAATCCTTGTTTTCTCCTAGGGAGTGAGTTCAGGTATCTGTTATTTCTTTTACTTTTGTGTTCTAGGTTAGCAAGATTTCCACTCCCCAGGCAGTAAACTTTTGTTTATTTTGGCATTTCCACCTCCTGAGATTTTCTTCCCTTCCTCAGTTGAACTTTCTTGATTTACTTCCTGTTATATACAGATGCTTAAAGAAACCTTTAAATTTGATACGGAATGTTGTTGGTGTGGTGGTGTGACAGGGTCTGGGTTATGCTCTAAAACCCCTAGACACGCGAGCTATGCGCGGGATGTAACAAGACCAATCAACTAGATGTTGATTGCTAGACCTACTGAAAAATTAGGCTATAACGATAAAAATGCTGTTAGAAAATCTCTCAATTTTTCCTTGGGTATCGGCAGCAGCAGAAGTGCGCTTGTGGTGGTAGAAGTAGCGGCTGAGTTTACTTTATCTGTCACGTTCAAGTAAACATATATAATTGCTTTGGCTGTCTGGCTTTTAGAGCCAACTTGTATTGGACAACATATGAGATTTAACATACATAGCGTATATACTTTTTATTTATTTATTTTTTTTACAGCCACTGCAAAATCCTTCTCTGCATTGAGCAGCAAACAGGCTGCGATCATGTCCTAAAATCTTTGCCTTCCAGCCACATTTGCTGTAATTTACACTCCCACATTTCTTTGCGAAATTTACTTTCTCTACATTGAAGTTCTAGCGTGATCATGGACGCATGTAGGAATACAGTTGAATTCTTTTTAATGCCATTTAAGGCCTTAATTTCCGCAAAATTCGACGTTTATTGCTTTACAGTGGCCTGCGGAAACCCTGCGTTAGCTTCATCACCATTGTTTTTTTTTCTCTCTTTCTTTCTCCATTGTTATTAACACAACAACGAAAGACACTGAGCTTTTCTTATCACTCGCAAACCAGAAAACACAAAAAACAGAAACCAATCATGGAGATGTGTGAGCTCGGGTATGTGGAAGACGGTAGTGTTTGCTTTCCTCTAGGTGTGTTACACTGTCCTGTGAAACAACAGAAGCAGCAGCTCCAAAAATAGAGTCGACAGACATTGTCTCGTAGTAAGCATGTGTTAACCTGGCAGGTGACCATTTAAAGAAATAATTATAGATAGGGGTAGTTTTCCTTTTATAAAATGGAAATTTTACATAAACACAAGGGCATGAGTTCTGTACAGTGCATGTAGGCAGAAAGAAAAAAAAAAACAGAACATTTTGTATCCCTGGCTTTTCTGAATGAAAAAAAAAAAACCGTTTTCTGCAGTGCAAGGACAGCTCCCTCCCTTCTTAGTCTCTCAATCCCTCTTGTTCTCTTTTCTCCTTTCTCAAATGCAGTCACGTTGCACAGCCACCTTAAGCAAGAAAAGGGGAGGGGGGATCGACCAATCGGTTGCCAAGGCTGCTCTACGCATCACTGCAGCTCTGCAATGCCATTGGCAGTTATAACAAGTAAGGGCAGGCTCGCGTTATGTAAACAACTTAGCGCAGCAGAAAGCAAGCAGCCAATCAGCATCGGGCCGGGCAGCCCCAGTGGAATACTGAACGGTGGGGAGAGAGAAAGAGCGAGGTAGAGAGAGATAGGCTTGACAGTGCAAGACAAAGAGGAAAAAAGGGCAACACAAGACCCTCGCCTAACATGCTGACGTATCGCTGATTGGTGAAAGCAGACAACAATACGAGGGAAGGACGCGGTGTCCAAACACAAAAACAACAGCTGTATGTTATTTAGCACAATCATCCCACATAAAAACTGCCATCATAAACTGAGTATACATACAATCAACACCATCATCCCACATCCCTAAAACTGACATTATAAACTGAGTATACAATCAGGCCTAGACACAAACATGGAAACATTTCAGGAGCCCAAGGATAGGTATTATTACTGACCTGGACGTTGGCGAGATGATAATGGTCCACTTCGTTTGCTGGTAAAACCTCTCTGGAAGGAACGGTCCTGTATGCAGGACCTGCTGCCAGGCAGTCCTTTCCCAAATCATGTTCTTTCATCTTCTATAAGCAACCATAGGAGCGCTTTAATGGCCTCCACTTTGAGCTTTGATCTACCCATGCCATCAGAGGAAAAAAAAGTCATGTAAAGTGAAAGAAATCTGTTTATAACTAGTGTTTATGTAGATCACTTTTGGTTATTCATCTATCCCATGAATGCCCACATGTTAGTTGGAGAAGAATGACTACAAGTTTTACATAAACTGTATATACTGACATTATAATAAGATACATGTAAAAGGCATAAAAAGATCCTTTCCTTGAGGCAAGGAGTATAAGATTAATGACACAGTATACAAAATTCATCAGTGTTTTCGATTGCTCATGTTTAGTTTCCTGATTTTTCCAGAGCTCCAAAAAAAGGATTTATTTACAGCTAACTAAAAAAAGCTGCATAAACACATCAAACATTCTTACTATCTTTCTTAGCCTAAGCCGAAAACAATAATAGGAAAATTAAACTGTGGTTCAGAATATGGGTGGTTCATTTAGTATTTTACTCTTGGTAGAAAATCTACTCTATTCACAGTCTAGCTGGCTGACAATAACAAACTCCAACGCTCACCCAAGACCATATAAACAGATCCTGTTTTCTTTCTCCTTCCTACATTACAGTATTTAATGACATCCCATGGGACCCAACCAGAACAAGTGTATAAACACATCTAAAGGGAAGTTCCTACAGAACATGTACGAGAAGTCAACGCTTCCTCGTTGACTTTTTTCCCCTTCACGTAAAAAGAACTGCACTGTTTAACGGCTGATGTAAACACTTGTAATCTGATGTGAACAAGAAATATGATGGATCCTGACTTTGAATGCTGTCCTTGTTTACTGATAGGTTAAACATTATGATCATGACCATGGACACACTAACATGATTATCTGTTACACCAGTCTGATAAAATACAAAATTTAATAGGGAAAAATATATTATATAATTTTTTATGTATTATTATTTATTAAATTATATTATAATATAAAATAATTAAATACTAATATATGAAATATTATAATATAAAATTACATATTAAATATAATATATAAATATTACATTATACTATATTAATTGTAATAATAACAATAATAATAATAATAATAATAACAACAACAATATTATTATTATTATTATTATTATTATTATTATTGAGGATTTTATATCTTTAGAATCTGGTTGTTTTGTCGATCACTAGACAAGCATCAGATTAGATTATATAAACCCTCAAATGACTACATTATTTTATTATATTATTATTATATAATTTTTTATAACAACCAGACAGCTGTTTATTACTAAACCCCAGTGATATTATTCCTTGTTTATGTCCTTGCATGTTTACATCTAAATCTAAATTTTTATTTCACCAAAACATCTCCGTTATACCGGATACCGTCTGTTAAAACGCTTATATATTGTTTCAGAATAAGATAGAAACCATTCAGCAGTTTACTTTACCTGTAAACGTCCCTCTTGACGAGCTGCAGATTTGGAACAGTAAAAAAAAACAAACCAACTGGCTTATAAAGCGTCCTGGCTGCGCACTTAAGACCAGATGCATGATGGGAAATGTAGGATTTGGAACTAAAGGTTACGTGTAAAGTCGACGACAAAACACTACATTACCCATAATGCCATGCAAAACAGGAATTAACGCAAAAAAAAAAATATGACGGTAAACAGGACGAGTTTGTGTTACATAAAATATCTTCCGTCTTTTTTTTTTCTTTCACGTCATTTATGTTTTTATCTGATTTTATTTTCACTCGGCTATAAAGAAATATTAGTGAGACTAAGGTTTACAGGCGGTGTTTTATTATATTTAACGCCGTATTAGTTGTGTATTTATGACTAACGCTATGGAAACTGGTCAAATTATCGTGTTTGTGAACAAAGAAACACCAAAATAATACAACACACACAGAGGAAAAGCAGTTGACCAACAAAACACCATTTTTTATTAAAAAGATTAATTTACGTTAGTTTAAAACTCGAGACCTACAATGTGCTTTGATTAATCATAAAGTGCAGTGTTTATAGCTGCAGGTGAACCTGGAAGATTTGCATTCAACACTCTGGGGTTTTTTTTCTTCCTTGTTTTAAACAACACCTTGGGACATTAAATAAAAAGCGTCCCAAATCTGTCACTGATCACAATCACAACACAAGGTTGGAGTTGTTCCCAGACTAAACGTGTAAAGATCGAATCCAGACCCATAAACACACAAAAGTCCCTGTGACTTCACCGTGCATGAGCAGGTCACCATTTGGGATCTGTATAAATCCAAAAAGGTGGCTGAAAAGCCCCTCATTTTATTTTCATAAACTGGATTCAAAGAAAAAAAAAATTACTCATCATTTCAACATAAGTCAAGGTCCATAAAATAGGATTAAGAAAGTATATGGTGAAGAAAACCTGAATCAAATGAGTTTCAACTGCGATTTTTAATTTAAAATAAATGTTATCCCTTCTGTTCTCTGAACTACTACAAAACCGTTCTGAATGCCAGTTTACCAGTGCACATCTGCCCTCTGTGACCTCACCGACAAAGACACCAGACTCCGACTCTCGCAAGTGTTTACATTAAACAAAAAGGAAAACAAAAACACATTTTGTAGCTGTTGTGGACTCCATTTAGTTATTTTGTTTTAGTGTATAAAAGCTGGAACTCCGTGAGCACCTTTACATGCATTGATAAATTCTGCAACTTTGTTTCTGTGATTCTTATTTACAGAATTATTGCTCTTATTAATGGTCAAAACATTTGCCCACCTCTGTGCGAGGTACGTTTGTGTCAACAACAAAAAAAAAGGCAGACAAGAATATTAATTATAATTATATTTAATGATCCTTAATTATAATTAAACTTTAGAACTCTCCTCACACTCGGGAAGGGTACAGCATCTGAAACACAAAAAAGGCCATTTATTGTTACTTTACAAAAGTAATAGCAAAAATTTCAAACCACAAAATAGAAAAGATGAATATAAATGACATTTTCTAACTAGATTTGTAAAGTCTGTCATGACAAACTTTGATGTTGGCTTGTCAGAGCAAGTATTCCCAAAGGCTAGCGTGCCAGTAATTTTGGAGGAACGTAGATACGAGCATGTGACATCATCCGAATACCCGTGAGGAAGCTCCCTCATTGGTCTGAGTGTTTTGATACGTCACATGTCAATGTTGTAGAAAGTTTTTTGATTTTGCATATATTGGGGACAGGGCAAACCGAAAGGCCAGTTGGTACACCAATTTAAACCTTTGTTCAGAGTATCACCCTGAAGAAGCTGGCCTAAATGAAGTTTGGTGCAGATAGCTCGAAAGCTTGCAGAGTTATATACCTCTAAAGTTTATAACGGTTGTCTATGGCAAAGGAGGCCACTTTGAGACCCGGTACCTTGAGTACCGGAACTCGGATCGCTTAGAAGTACAAACTTTAGACCAGGGTCTACGACATATCTGATTTTGGTGCATGTGGCTCGAAAGCCCTCGGAGGAGAAGCAATCTACACGCTGCTTGGAAAGTTGTTCAATTCAGTACAACTGCACCCTTCACTATTCAGACCCAACAGCATTTTGTAAAACATCCTGCTCTTGGGATTTATATCCCCAGCAAACTTAAATATTACGAAATTGTGCAGAGCAAAAATATCCTATGCCTTTTAAACAAGTCCAAAAACCTAGGTAGATAAAATGCCTGCACATAAAATCAGTCTGTGGTCAGTCTCCAGATCTGACCCAAGTAGAATGGTTATTGTGATGATTGAGCTGAACGATTTAAATGCAAAGAAAATGACATCTCCAGATTGAAGATGGACAAAATTAAATGGACATTATTACAACATGCCTTCTAACCCCTTTTCTACTTACACTGCTTCTCCTCAACTGATGAAAGCTTTTCCTTAATAAGATTAACACCGTTCTGTCATGATTGTTACGTTTACTTTCTAAAACCTTCCATAGCTCCTTTATTCATGCGCTGCAAACTACACTGGTCACCTTCAATACCACTTCATTTACTTATCAAAAACCAATACTACAATGATATGTTTGTGTCAAAGGAGGAAATATGTAGAAAAGCCACTAAACATGACTACCTGGCTCTCTCCCGCACCAATTTTGCTATTGGAGATATTTAAAACAGACAACGCATGACATAACAGTACTTTAAAGGTGTATCTAAACTGGCAAATAAATAGTCTACATCCATAAACCCCAAATCCAAAGCGTTTTCATGGGATGAGGCAAAATAAACGATTGTCAAAGGTTAGGCAATTGAGAGCATCTGAACTTGGTTTTAGATGGAATGAAGTGCAAGTAAACAGGCATATGATGAACTTTATCTAACAATTCCATATAACAGTGTGTGTAACGTCAGCTAGTAAGCAACATGTGGCTTTTTTTTTTTTTGGATCCACTTACCACGCGTATTCTGTGACCGATGGCCTTGGGTGGCAGGTTGCTTGTGAACTTAGCACGCACCATGCCACTGTTACCATGAGCACGCATGACTTTACCCCAGATAACACGAGTCTTATTGGGCTTCCCACCTGGGGTGACTGTGGTTCTAAGGACAAAGCACAACACAAAGGCATATTAGAACAATGGTATGGGATTTTAATTTGGTGCAACAAAGAAAACATAGCTACTAATTAAATAATAATCCAGTAATGAGGCAGTAGTGCATAATACCATGCAGATAAAACTCAACAGCTTACATTCACATCAAACATTAAAAGAGGAGAGATCACGTTGATCTTGAAGATAAATGTGATTTTGACTGGTGTGGCTGGTAGTGAGCTGGTTTGTACATTTCAGAAATTGCTGGTGTGCGATTTCCACACAAACTAGTCTCTAGAATTTGCTCAGAAGGGTCAGCGAGTGGCAGCTCTGAGGGTAAACGGGAATATTTTGATGAGAGGTCAGAGGAGAGTGGAGAGACTGGATTGAGCTGAAAGAACAGACCACTCTTCAGAAGTCTGCACACAGACATGTGCAGAAAAGCATCTCGAGCTCTGAGCTGCAACACCTGAAGACAACAAGTCCAAGTTCTTGCAGCCAAGAAAAGAAATCAGAGACCACAGTGGGCAGATGAACAGAAACTGAACAGAACCCTGAGACGTTCTTCTAATTTGCCAATGTCACATTTGTGTCATTTATAGGACTTTGTTTTTTTTCATTATTGATGTTTGAATTAAACTTGATTTAAAATTAAAATTTGATCTTTATTTATGATTGATTTCCTCCTAGTAGTTGAGGCTCTGTGCTAGGGAAAATATGCACTTCGGGTATTTTACGTTCTCATACGTCACAACAAACACTGACTTGTCCCAGTCTCTCTCTGAAGCTGAAAATGTGCATGCCGATTCATATCTACTGCACACTGGGTCCTCTGGGCAGATGCTGATGTCAGAGGTGCCCGATATGACCCAGAATGGGCCAGTGGAGGTCAGATTTTCATAGCAACCGAGCAGAAGAAACACCACACTGCATTTTGAAAGCAATTAAACAGGTGGAATCAGATGTGGCTCCTGTTTAAACTGAATTGAAAACCTGACCCACACCAGCTCTTTGCAAATAAGATTGGACACTCACGCTGATCCAAACATTTCTGGGATATTTTTTTTTTAGTACTGGAAATCAACTATATATATATAAATCAAATCAAATATACATATAAAAAGTATATTTATTATATTACTAAGTGCTTAGTTATTGGATTAACCCAAACCTCAATTAGTTTCTGGATTAGGATCAAAGGGGGGAAAAAAGGGGCATTTATTTCAGTTACAGGGATCTCAGTCTACAAGACGTTGCCACCCACTGCTTTAGATGAGAGTTTTTCTATGATTTGGACCAGTACACTCAAATCTCTATTTGACTAAACAAGGCTTGCACAATCATCATGTCACGCTTGAGTTTGCTGACCTCAAATTATGATGGCTATCATAAGTTACATAGATGTTTTCAGCTTCCACAGTAGAAGTGCATGCTTACTTTTTTGCCTTGTAAACATAGGCGCAACGTTTCCCCAGGTAGAAATCCACTTCATCGCGGCTGTACACACCCTCTACCTTGAGCAGTGCTGTGTGCTCACGTTGGTTCCTCAGACCACGCTTATATCCAGCAAAGATTGCCTTGCACCACAACCTAGGACATGACACATGATGGGCAAAAAGATGGGCAAAAACATGTAACAATATTAAAAAAAAAAAAGGGCAAATCATTAACTACATTAGCACTGTGCATCTGTCTGGGAAACCTGTCTCAAACAAATACTGAAAAGAAAAAAAACAGTGCTCTGAATTTTTTTTGTACATAAACATACATAAATTCAGCAATTTTACATTCGATGCATTTTAAACTTGTTAACCTTGAAGCATGCATGCACAAAAAAAGCCTGCTAGGACCAAACGCAGCAGTAAAAAGACTCCCTGTGTATTGTTCTTATCAAGCAGGTTTATAAATAGGTGCATGATGCAGCAAAATGGACAAACCTTATCCATTTATGTCACAGGTGATCGAAATAGAGAAGAACAAATAGGTACCAAATGACGTGAAATTTTCAAAACTGACATCAGTGGAGTGAAAAGACAACAAAGGTGACGGTCATTGAGGTTGAAGATGCTGATAAACCAACAGCTTAAATACACATCCTATTGTAAATCAGAATTCTTTCACGTTTGAAAGGTTCTTCCATGAGCTCACTAGGTTATAAATGTAAAAGTAGGCAGTGGGAATTTCAGTGAAATAATAAAGTAACTATTTTTGAAGATGTCGGACCTCCACTGAGACAAGCCCGACCCTGTGAGGATCCTGAAGCACCTATAGATTTACCAGCTCCAGTTAGACTCTGCTATACTAAAGAGGAGATGAAACTCCATGTGGTCTTTGAGGACAACAAACTCATCAATACACCTGTATATATACAGACTGTATATTTATAATCACACCCTCCAGTGCCATCCATATGAGGATCCACTTTGAGTCTGGTTCCTCTAAAGGTTTCTTCCTTTACCACTCAGACTTGCTCAGTGGGGATAAATACAAACATTTAAATATATCTAATATTAATCCTTATATTGTTCTTTATAATAATGCTTTTACATTTACAGCATTTAGCAGACACTCAAATCCAAAGTGACTTACATTTATTTCATTTTATACACCTGAGGGTTAAGGGCCTTGCCCAGGGGCCCAACAGTGGCAGCTTGGTGGACCTGGGACTTGAACCCATGACCTTCTGGTCAGTAGTCCAACACCTTAACCACTAGACTACACACATCCCTAAACAACACAAATATTTACATGCAAGATCAAATCACCTTCCAGGCATTGTGAAGTCTTTTATTTCGGCTTCCCGTGCAGGAAATCTAAAAAGGCAGAAGAAATAAAATAAGAAAAACACCAAAGATGTTAAAAGTTTGTTATAGAGCCGGTTGTCATCAGGCTCAATAATAAACACATGCAACACAACTCACCAGACACACAGCACCACACACACAAAACTCACGAGACAGCACCACACACACAACACACCACACACAGCACCACACCAGACACAGCAACACACACACACAACTCACCAGACACACACCACACACAACGCACCACACAGCACCAGACACACAGCACAGCACCAGACACACACCACACACAACGCACCACACAGCACCAGACACACAGCACAGCACCAGACACACACCACACCACACGACACACAGGACGGGACACACAAAACTCACGAGATACAGCACCACACACACATAACACACCACACACAGCACCACACACAGCACCACACCAGACACAGCAACACACACACACACAACTCACCACACAGCACCAGACACACAACACCACCAGACACACAGCACACCACCACACACAGCGCGCGCGCGCACACGCAACACACACTGCTGAATACTGAAGCGTTAACAAGCTTCCTAACTTAATGATACAGTAGAACACTAATGAGAGGTAACTGCACACAAACACCGCTAACTTTCCTGTTGTTTCTGCGCCAGTGGACTTTTTTTATCTGCTCTAAACGTTTCACTGTCGGGAAGCTGCTCCACAATCAGCACTAAATCTCCACCATCTTCACTTTATACCCAACAAAAAGTACCAAGCTATAAACAGTAGACGTTTAACTACGAGCTGATAAACATATCGCTGTAATATTTAATTCACATCGTGTTTAAAAGTGTTATTTTTGAGCCGCTGTTAGAGTTTACCTGCTCAATACGGCAACAAAGATGGCGGAAAAGGGCGAGCGCAAGGAATTCTGGGTAACAAATCTGGTCGAGAAGGTGTCTGAAAATACGCCTGAGTAAAATATTTTACATGATAAACAAAAAACCAACAAATATATATACGTGTGTGTGTATGTATGTGTATATATATATATATATATATATATATATATATATATATATATATATATATATTTGTGTGTAAAGAAATAAGAATATATATATGTATATAAATTAAAAAATATTTTATAAAATAACAAATATATATAAATAAATAAAACACACACACACACACACACACACACATATATATAATATGAATTAAAAAATATATGTGTGTATATAAAAATAAGAATATCTCTTTACAATGTTATACATTAATTAATGTATACCACTTATTATACATCAATAAATAGCATATTAAAAATTAAAATAACGTTTATTAAGATAGGATAAAACATACAATGCGTACTGTAAGAGCCAAACTTTAAATAAAGTATAAATGAGTTACACAAATACCCAAAAGAAAGATCAAGAATATTTCTATTTATTCCTCTTTAAGTTCACTTTAATATTCATTCAAAAGTTTTACTTTTTATATGACATTTTTATGGAAATTATTATTTTTTATTTTTTATCCTATATGGCACCACAACAAACATCAAGTTCTTCAAATCAGACAAAACTGCAACCAAACAACCTGAGTAAAAAAAACAAAAAAACGAGGAAATTTAACAAACACGTTAAAAATGTCAAATACAACTTTAAAATGTACCTGGGGATGTGTACAGTGGGAATATTTAACAAGATTAAACTTGTCTAACTAACGTATTCTTTATTGTCAGTGATTCAATATAATTTATATATAATAAACATAAACTGTTGACCCACGCCGTTTGCGTATCACTGATTGGTTGATTTAACGCGCCTAGAAACGGGTTTCTGATTGGACAGTTTAAAACGGGCTCGTGTCAAAGCGCGTGCAAGATTTCAGTACTGTCACTTTTTACCGTAATAATAATAATAATAATAATAATAATAATAATAATAATAATAATAATAGCACCATCCAAGCACCATCATCATCACGACCACAGTATGTGAGGACTCGTGACTGTGAATCTGACATCCTTGTCTGCAACACTGGAGCCCTGCAGGGAACGGTTCTGGACTAAGGTCTGGAGTACAGGGAGAGCTACTGAAGACTTTTTTTTTTGTCTCTGTGGAGGCCTCAGCCATATTCTATGGTGTGGTATGCTGGTGCAGCAGCATCTCTGCTGCAGAAAGGAAGAGACTGGAAAAGCTGATCAGGAAGGCCAGCTCAGTCCTGGGGATTCCTCTGTACACTGTACAGGAGGTGAGAGAAAGCAAGATGGTAGCAAAACTATCATCATTGCTGGAGAATGACTCTCACCCCCTGTATGAAACAGTTTCATCTCTGAGCAGCTCCTTCAGTGACAGACTGTTACATCCTAAGTGTCTGAAGGAGCGAATACAGACGGTCCATTATCCCTGCTGCTATTAGACTTTACAATCAAAGCTGCTCCCAGTGAATCATTCACCATACACACTGTTATTACTGTTTAACTGTAATAATAAACAATAACAAAGTACTTTAAACGTGCAATAACAGAAATTTTGAAAAACGTGCAATATTACCTGTGTACAATATACATCTTTTTATACATTTTGTTTTGTACATACTGTATATTATATTATGTCTCCATTCTTTTTTATATATTTGCATTTTATTAATTTTGGCTGCTGTAACAGTGAAATTTCACTGTTTGGGACGAATAAAGGTATATCTTTTATCTTATCTTAATAATAATCACAATAATAATAATTATAATATTATATATTAATATAAATAATAATATTTATTATATAAATAATAATAATTATTATTATTGTTATAATAATAACAATAATAATAATAAACTGTATAATTTACAGCTGGCGAAACAGCCCGCTTTTTAGATACACTTCCGGTGTGACCGGATGTAGGCAGCTACACTCGCCATTTTATGAGCTGCATAAAGACACAGGCAGGCCATGCTGAAATAGAGCCTTGTCTTATGGTTTAAATGCGTTTCTATGTGTTTGGAGCTTTAGATCTTTCTCTGTAATTGGATCATGTCTGCAGAAGTCGCCCCAGATCAGGTAAAAAACCGCGTTTCCTCTTGTGTTTTCGGTCCCTTTTTGTAACTGGTGTTTTGCGGCCTTGTTTGGATCTGAATTGCAGCCCCGAATAACGAGCGGTGTTACTGAGCGATTAGTGCAGTTTATACTGAGCTTCTGAGTCTCTGATAAAGCAGGAACGTGTTTGTGTTTAAAAATAAGACGTCTAAGGTCCAACAACAATTGTTACCTTTTATCGTTTAATTATAAAGTTAAATCTGCACTAGCTAGGAAGCTAAAGTGCTAATATATAAGAAGCCACTTAGCCATGTTCATACAGAATGTAAACAGAAGGTTATACTAGAAAATATCACCTTGCTTATGAAACCCTGGTTTGGCGCATGCGCAGTTGGATCCTTCGTGTTTTACACTTTCCTATGTTTGGGCTTAATGTTACGAATGTTTACAAAATAGCCCTTTTATACTTAAATAAACAAGATCATAGCGCATAAGTGTTTATTTTTCCCTATTGGAACTTCTTTTTTAAAAAGGTTATTAGCAGCTAAATGTGAAGCATTTCAACATCAGGAACAACAAACAAAACTCCTATTCGTTGGTATGAGCCAAAAACAGGCAGCTTTTTTATCATTAAATTCGCTTTTACTTTGTTTTGTTTTAATTTCATGCACTGTTTCCAACTTTTGTTCTCTAAAAGTTACCTGAATCAGAATCAGAATCGGAATCATGTTTATGAGTCATTGTGTGTTGACACACCAGGAATTTGGTTCCAGCCATTTAAACTGCATTTCATTGGCTCTGTACATGTACCTTGCACAATGACAAAGTTGAATCTAATCTAATTTGGTTCCTGTTTGTGACACTCAAAAGCACAGACATAAAATAACGTTGTACGATACATTTAGCTTGGGATAGAAGAGACGATACAGACGACGTGAGATGATATAGACAGTAAATAGCATTAACACTAGTGAGCAACAAGTGACCGTTCATTTTCGACCTGTGTGTGATTTCAGTGGCGAGCGTGAGATTTACAGCATTTATCAGACACCCTTATCCAGAGCGACTTATATTTATCTCATTTTTATACAACTAAGCAATTGAGGGTTAAGGGCCTTGCTCAGGGGCCCAGCAGTGGTAGCTTGGTGGAAGTAGGAATTAAACTCACAACCTTCTGATTGGTAGCTCAACACCTTAACCACTAGACTACCACATTCCCCTATTCAAGCTGAGAATTTGAGATGAGATTCGAGCTGTGAATGACTCAGTTCTGTAAAGTTAAAAGATGGGTACTTATGTGACTTATGATCGTCTCTAATGATTCCTCAGACTAATCCTATGGTGCTTGTGGTTTGACTTTTCTTTAGTTCCCCACTCAGGACTATCTGCAGTTTAGAACACTGAAAAATATTCCTAGCAACTTAACTGCGGTTTTTGTGATTTTTTTTTTTTTTTATATATATATATATATATATACGTAAATCAGACTTAAGTACACTTTAAACTTACGTGGTGTAAATGCATCTTATCTTATAGTTGGATATACATTTTGTCTGCTAATGATCAACTTGAGGGAAAATTATAAATGACACAGCTGGAGACCACAAATACCCAGTGTATGTGTGCTGTGAATACTGTTGGAAAATAGTTTTAAAGCACTATTTCGCTTCTACAGTTGTAGTTTGGAACACAGGTTTCCAGCGCATATTTTAGAGAACCCACTGTCTTGTACATTTACATCTATTCTCTAATATACCTGACTGAACTCATAAATTGAATCAGGGGTGCAGGACAGGAAAGGAGTTCTCCAATACCAGGGTTGGGGATTCGTAGCTTGGAAATATTTCACTCCTTTCCTCTATTTTGAGCCGTGTACGAACTGGCGCAGTGTATGTGCTCTATCTAAAAAGAGAGCTGATCTTTGTAGTCCTGCGACTGCTTCAGTCTGAGAACACACTTCTGTGTAATATGGAATATGATACTTTTGTTGATCTCTTTCGGTAACATTGCTAGTTTCCCAGCTCCAAAGTGCTCTTCTGTGTTTGAGTGTTTTTTTATTTTTGCCTCACACAAGGCTTGCATGTTTTTTTTTTTTTATTCATCTTGTTCCTCTGTCAATTTCATTTGTTTCAGGCTGCGGAGTATATTCCAGAAAAGGTGAAGAAGGCCGAGAAGAAGTTGGAAGAAAACCCATATGACCTGGACGCATGGAGCATACTGATTCGAGAAGCACAGGTTTAGTGACACAGGGTTGCATTCCTTTTTACCCGGGGTGACTTAATCGGGGAGTTGAAATCGGGTTGGTGGGGAGGGTTTGCCTTTCAAACCCTGCCTTAAATAAACCAACGATTGATTTACTTTCATGTATGTAAATGCATTTTACTTCTCCTAGAACCAACCTATAGATAAAGCAAGGAAGACGTATGAGAGACTTATCACGCAGTTCCCAAGTTCGGGCAGATTCTGGAAGCTATACATTGAAGCCGAGGTTCAATTCTATTTCCTTTTTTATTTGTGTGTGCTAGAAATGACATTTCATATTCAGATCAACAATGTGACTTTCACACTTTACCTCAAACAGCAGTAGCGGGGGCGGGGAGAGGGATTTTGGGACGGCAGAGTTTGTAATCATTATTTTTCATTCCTTTTCAATTTTCTGAGGTTAAGTTCATATTGTTGCATGTTTTATCTGCAACAGCATTAAACTCTTTTAATAGTATCAGAATGCTTTAGCCTTTTATTCACTTGTTGTGTCAATTTATTGCCTCCTGTGTCATTTCTTTGAGGTCATTATGGATTGTGTGTGAACACTGCAAGATAGATCTGAGAATATTAACGTATTTTGTCCTTTGGTTGGTTTGCAGCATAATTTTAATTTCAGGCAAGAATCACATCTCATCTCCCCAACAGTTTTCCCCAACATTGCAAAAAAAAACACACAAAAAAAAACAACAATTCCACACATTGTACACCTGAGGCACATGACCTTCAAGTTTAGGAATAGTAATTTTATTTACAACAAATTTGCACAGTTATATTCAATTGTACTCCAAGTCAAATAAGACAAGTTTTGATTTGATTTTTTTTTTTTAGATTCACCCTGAAGCTACCTGGCTATATAAACCTGTAGCTACTAGTTTTGTTCTGTTTAAACTGTATGCCTAAGGGTGCTTTCACATACGCACTATTTAGTCAGTCTGAGGTGGAGCCCTGGTGTGTTCTCCAACTCGGTGCAGTTCTTGCGGCAGGTGAGAGCATCACAACCGCATGCGGGTCTGAGCGCAGTGCTCAGTCTGCTTTCAAGTCCATTCTATTGAGGGAAGCAATTTAACCCTGAATCAAACAAACTACAGAATGTGCAGAATGTGACTCCAACATGCCATGCTTGTGGGTTTTTTTTTTTTTTTTTTAAAAACATTTTTTTGTTTTACTGATCCAATATATAGAGCTGTATAGAGTAGTTCAAACTAAATTCTGGTGACGACGACCACCAAACAAGAAAATAGTACATACTCTGGATGTGATACACAAGTATAAAAATAGTTATTTATAGAATCATCTACTTATTTATTTAGCATATACTCTTTGCTGTTCTTTGGGTGTGGGTTTTTTTTTTCTTTTTTTTTCTTCTCCTCCATACAGACTTGGTAAAGGTCCCATTTTCTCTCACCTTATTTTTTATCAATAAACGAAAGCGATTTACAAAAATGTTTTTAGTCCAAACCCAGCTTTGAAAGCAAGTTTGATTTTTTTTTTTATTTTTTTTTTCCCCCATGACTATTTCTGTGCAGTCAGCTTCATACAAAGCTTCATTTGTTGAACAATGGTTTATCGTTAAAAGCATTAAAGTATGATTTGAATAGAAAACAAGCCAAAGAGCAGACGAGCTACAGAAAAAAAAGTCTGTACAGAAGATGATACAGATAAAAAAAAAAAAAAAAGAACCCTTGTTTTGCTGATGATTCCGCTGAACTGACGAGTGGGTAATTTCTTTTTAAATGTATTTTTTTTTTTTATACGCTTGCACGATCCTAACACGATCCTGGTAGCTTTTCATTTTTCATTCACACCACATCAGAACTATAATTAAGCACAAAGTGTGATAGTAATTGTTTGTCCAGTTGAGTTAATAAAGCAGATCTGCAAACTAACACGGGGAAACAGATCCTGAGTGGCACAACCAGGAGATCGAATCATGAGTTTGAATCCAGACGACGGAGCAAAATTGGCCGTGCTCTCTGGGAGCTCCCTGTCAACTCTAGCCGATAAGTCTAGCCGATCTGTGAGCTCATGTACATGGAAGAGGGCAGATAACACTTTCCTCAGAGTGTGTTAGTCTGCCTTGTGACAGAATGAGCAGCAGTCTGAAAACATTTGTTACTGAGCTCCACGTGTTGGTGTTTATCTCCCTAGTCGGTAGCCGTCATAGGATAGCGAAGAGCTGATTGGGTGGAAATTGGAACAGAACAAAATTGGGGAGAAAGTTGGTTGTTGGGAGAGGATGGGGGGTGTTGGGGCATGGGGGAACTAGTATGGTAAGTATTTCACAACTTGCATACATACACGGTTTGTACATTTACACTCCGTTTTTTTTTTTTGTTTGTT
The DNA here is from genome assembly GCF_030014155.1 of Tachysurus vachellii. Taxonomy (NCBI): domain Eukaryota; kingdom Metazoa; phylum Chordata; class Actinopteri; order Siluriformes; family Bagridae; genus Tachysurus; species Tachysurus vachellii. The sequence goes on along the minus strand of NC_083468.1, from coordinate 7,303,416 downwards.
TTTACAAATCAAGATGTTCTTGGCCCCATTTTTTTATTTATTTATTTTTAATTGGCTTATTCACTAGACAGCCAAAGGTTTGTGGAATCCTGACCATTATATATTATGTTCCAGGTTTAGTCTACATTTCCTGTTATAATAACCTCCACTCTTCTGGAAAGGACTAGGTTTTAGAACACGGCTGTGAGAATTTGTGCTCATTCAGCGACAAGCGCTTTGAGTTCAGAAGTCCGAGAGGTGTTGACAGGGGTTAAGGTCAAACTCTGTACAGGATGGAACATATTTGAGCCTCTACTATATAGTAGTTCATGTAATGAGTGGGTTTGATGCTCAGGCTTTCTACAAACCTTAAGTCATAGTGTATTTTGTCCAGATTTCATACACTCGCACTGCTTTTATGGAGTAGCTGAGACTCGGTAGTTTAAGCTGATGGGTTTCAGATCCAGATCCAGGAACCTGCTGCCCTGCACAGTTTAAACTGAGCCGGGAACTGAGGTGTAGTCGTGACTCCAGGCTTCGAGTTCAGTCGAGTGGCTTGAAATCAGATTACTTGGAATCTGAAACATTAACTGAAAAGTCATTTTAATTAAAAAATATATATATGCTCAGTTTGCTCAAACAAAATCATGAGTAAATGATACATTTAAACATTGCAGTGTTTTGCTAGTTTTAGTCTAGTCAGGTGTTTAGTAGCATTAACTCTTTTGTATAAAACTTTATGCTTTTATCAGTCAGAGATCCTGATACATGTTTAATGTTTACATGGACTATGAGTTAAGGGACCTCAAGTGTTACTGTTATCGAGTAACGCTTAGTCACTTAACTCATAGTTCAGATTTATATTACATTTTTAATATCTAAAAAAAAAAAAATACAAATATCACTGCATTATTGCACATGTATAATTCCTGTCTGATTTATCACCAACAATTGGAAATAAATATAAATATTACACCTGGGCTGGCTTTACAGAATTTTTTTTAGGTTAAAAAAAGTATTTTTTATTTATTTATTTTTTTTAAAAAACATTTTCACTTTACTTTTTATTAATTTGTACTTTTTTTTTTAATTAATTTAATTTTTGCATATAGAAATGTGTCCAAATGTCTCTCTCGTTTACTTCCTCTGTGGTGATCATCCATCGTTTGGTTCTCAACAACTCGTATATTTTAGTATAGTATATTTTAATATATTATATTAAATGTCATAAAATTATTTTTATCTTAAGTCTTTTACTTTTAATGATCTTTCAACTCCTTTTCTCAAGTTTTCTGTTCCTTAAAGCAAACAGAGTACATATCATAATCTCTTTTACAGTTTTACACACACATTTTTATTTTAATTTGCTAAAAATGTGTCCAAAATCTGCACATTTATGGTGTGCAACAGCTTTTTTTTTTAAAAAAGCTTATATTTTTAATCTTTAAGGCTGTCTGCTGAACTTTATCAGTCTTATGCATGTTTGGCATCCAAACTTTTTCTTCTCTGTAATAAAACTGACTGATAAACCAGAAATCTGTTGAATTATTGGGCTGTAATTGTGTCTGTGACAGAGTGGCTTTGCATACGTGTGTGTGTGTGTGTGTGTGTGTGTGTACGAGGAGCTTAGATTTCACCTCAGGTCTCATGTGTATTCCTTTCTTTTTTTTTAATTGAAAGCTTTAAGGAGCTTTTTTTAAAGATCTGTACATTTCCCCATCCATACCATGAGACCTTTAACAGTGAAAGTCTTCGAGCACATTTGTTAAATCTAACATCTCCATTAGATTGTGAATACTGTGGAAGGTAAACTGCAGATTGTTCATTAAAACCATGTCTAAGCCAAGCCTTTATTTCTTTTCAGACTTTTTAGAATCTCGTCTCACACCTCTGTATGTGTATGTATTATATATTATTTATATATATATATACATATACACGAGACGTTCCTCATTGATCACATTAGCTTTCTGCTATAGTAGCTTATTTCTCTGTGATGCCTCATTGTATAAACACTTAATGATCTTATTGAGTAGTTCAGTATTTGTATGAGAATAAACTTAGCAAGTGATTTTGTTTGTGTAATATTTGCATTTCATTGTTTCCTGCCGGGGGGGCACGGTGGCTAAGAGGTTAGCACGTTCGCATCGCACCTCCAGGGTCGGGGATCGATTCCCGCCTCTGCCTTGTGTGTGTGGAGTTTGCATGTTCTCCCTGTGCCTCGGGGGTTTCCTCCGGGTACTCCGGTTTCCTCCCCCGGTCCAAAGACATGCATGGTAGGTTGATTGGCATCTCTGGGGAAAAATTGTCCGTAGTGTGTGATTGCGTGAGTGAATGAGAGTGTGTGTGCCCTGTGATGGGTTGGCACTCCGTCCAGGGTGTATCCTGCCTTGGAGCCCGATGACGCCTGAGATAGGCACAGGCTCCCCGTGACCCGAGGTAGTTTGGATAAGCGGTAGAAAATGAGTGAGTGAGAGTGAGTGTTTCCTGCCATGACGTCTTAGGCTGGACGCGAGCGAACATGTGACGTGAGCTCTTTGTGTTCGTGTTAAGATCGTGTTAAGTATCAGTGTCGTGACGGTGAATCATTTTCAGAGTAGTGTCACGAACACGAGATGCAACGTTAGGCCACTACAGAACTTTGAGAACCTTTTTTTTTTTAATGTTTTTCTCACACTAAAGAAACGTCAGTGTCAAATAAAATGACTTGTACACTGGCAAAATTGCATCCTGATTATTTTATAATGCTCATTAAGCCTCTTTGCTCGTGTCTCCTGTTCTGTATTTGAACGTATGTCTGTAAATACTCTAGATGTGTGTTTAAGGAGGCGTTGTTCTCGGACGTCAGGTGGCGTTCTTGACCCGGTTTCTGATTTACTGTTGCGGGGGACTGAAAAGCTGAAAGGTTTTGCCAAATTATACTGTTTGTACCCCATGTTTTTCACGTAGCAGATAGCAACACGACCTCTGTGACCTCTATAAACAATCCAGTGCTCTTGGCAAGGTGTTTTTAGACCCACATGAATTCACATAATGCCTTGCTAGATTACATTTTATAATCTTTACGATAATAATAGACATGCAAAATATCCAAAAGGTTTACTCACATCCCAAAGCACCACTCCGTTTGTTTTGCCCTAATGTTTTTCTTTTAAAGGGTCACATGACTAAAAATCCAAATGTCTGACTGCAAAACATAATCCGGGTGAAAATAATGGCAAAAACAGATGCAGGCATTGTGTTGTGTTATTTTTGGGGTTTTGTAAGAATTTCACATTGTTGATCTTAAAGTGTGTGTGTGATGAAGCTCTGACCATTTTCATACTATTCCCTCGAGCAAAATCGTGCTTTAATAACACCGGCTTTAAAATCTGTCCACAGATCAAGGCTAAAAACTATGACAAGGTTGAAAAGGTAAGCTTTCATTCCTCTCTAGCCGCAACAAAGCTGCAGTGAGTTTAGGATTCAAATGCATAAACTGTAAAGTGTCCTGTCAAGGTGTCTGGGCTAAACCTGAAGATATTGGGTTACTCATTTGTGGGTCAGTTCTGTAGTTATGATGGAACTGATATCGCACCAGGCCATTAATGTACTGTAATTATTTTTCCTACTCTACAACTTTTATTAACTAAGAAACACCTTGTTTTTTTTTTTATACCAGTGTGTTAGGGAAAGGACAATCAGGTAATGGGGTTCACCAGGAACCTTTGCCTTTATATGAGCATAAAGAAGCTCCATTTTTTTTTTGAGGTGATTTTGACTCAAGTTTGCAAATATGACTCGAATGCTTTATCACTGACAGATCACCAGGATGTCTCCAACATGCCACACTCACAATTTACCACCTTTTAAAAAGCAGCATCATTTTATTGTATCCTGCTTAAGCTTTCATTGGAATTAAGTAAGGAATTAAAAACACCTACGTGGTGCGATGGCAAATAGAAGTCTTATATCACAGGGATTTAATAACCCAGTGATTTAAAATCTTTTATTTATTCATGATCAAAACATCATACATTTTTTATTTTTATTTTTAAGGAACATTTATGAGAAGTTAGTTCCAGTTATCACTTGACACAATGCAGGCCGTAAACGTCGGTCCGCTCACCATCCTCTCCGAGCTTTGTGTGGCGTTACGGAGAAAACACAACGTCGTGCAAAGACGGGAAACTGTTACAAAGAGAATTTATTTGATTGCAGAGAATAATCACAATTACAGACACTGGAAAGGATGTCAATGTAGTCTGGAACAAATGATAACACTTTACAAAAGAAAGACTGGAGGCTGGACGGTCTAGAGGGAGAAAGTGAAGGTTCATCCATGCTGTGTCTATTAATGGCATTTACAAAGAACCTACACATTGTGTTCTTCAATAAATATGGAACAGAAATGGAATTTTAATGCTTGAAGTAAATTGCCCACCTAATGCACGGTAAAGGTGACGTTATGTCCTTTTCTTGCTCAGTTGTTTCAGCGCTGCCTCATGAAGGTTCTGCACATCGACCTGTGGAAATGCTACCTGTCATACGTCCGGGAAACTAAAGGAAAGCTGCCCAGCTACAAGTATGTGATTTTCCGTGCGTGCGGATATGCTAAAGCAAAAAAAAAAAATCAGCAAAGACGCAGGATATGTTGTTTAAAGATTACTGACGGTCTGTAGTAGAAGAAAGAGGCAAAAAGTGTCAACAGTTTATGGCTCCTAATCGCTGTCTGCATTATTAGGGAAAAGATGGCACAGGCGTACGATTTCGCTCTGGACAAAATAGGAATGGAGATCATGTCATACCAGGTGAGAGTCTTTTTTAATTTAATTACTTTTAATTAAATGCAGCATTAAAGTCATACTAACGTCATACGTTCTGCTTTCCCTGCAGATTTGGGTGGACTATATCAACTTTCTCAAAGGAGTGTGAGTACACGACATGTCAGGATTTATTGATTTTTTTTTTGACACATGCTTGAAATCTGAGGTATGAAATCTCTCGCTCTGTACCGTAGCGAGGCGGTGGGTTCGTACGCAGAGAACCAGCGCATCACGGCTGTGAGGCGGGTCTATCAGAGAGGCTGCGTCAATCCCATGATCAACATCGAACAGCTTTGGAGGGATTACAGCAAATATGAGGAGGTGAGATGAGTACAGCGCATTCAGAAATTTCCATGTTCTTCCTGAGCTTTGAGGGTTCACTCCGGGAACTCTGGTTTCTTCCAGTAGTCCAAAGGCTGATTGGAAGCTCTAAATTGTCTGTACTATGTAAGTGTGTGATGGTGTGATTTAACACCATTCAGGGGGTCTACTGCCTTGTGTCCTGAGTCAGACTCCTGGACAGACTCCCTGTGATACTGTGAAGTACGTATAAGCGGAACAGATGAAATAATAGAAAATCTGAACTGTGTTCTTTTTGTTTGTTGATTCTCTTGGCCTTGGGTTATAATTCATCGTTCAATTCTAATAGTTTCATTATTGTTTTTTCTGTATGTTTGTGTGACTTTTTGCTCATGTATAACTATAACTACGTGGTACACAATAACCCTCATTTCCATTTTAAAGGGAATTAATATCCACTTAGCCAAAAAGATGATTGAAGATCGGAGCAGAGATTACATGAACGCTCGGAGGGTTGCCAAGGTAGGTGCTTTGGCTCTAATCACAGGTTTACTGCTTTATTCTGTGTGACTATGCATATATAGCGTTCACACCCAGCAGCTTTAATGTGACTTTTTACGTTTTAAAGAAGTCAGCTTATGATCGATCTGACCGCTTGAACGTTCTTTTAGGAATATGAAACAGTGATGAAAGGTTTGGACCGAAATGCCCCCTCTGTGCCCCCGCAAAACTCTCCACAAGAAGCCCAGCAGGTGGAGATGTGGAAGAAGTACATCCAGTGGGAGAAAAGCAACCCACTACGTACAGAAGACCAAACACTAATCACTAAAAGAGGTGACTATTAAATACAATCCCAGCTTCTATCTGTACTCTCTGACATGCTCATTTTAACCTTAAAAGTTAGGATTGTCAGGGCAGAAAAAGTGCAAAGATATGCAATACATGGGCTATGAAGCAGAACTGGGAAATGCTGATGTAGTTAAATCCAACCTGAAAGTTCCTAAGACTGTCTTTTTTTGACGAGTTATTACACGTGACTTTGGCACGATGCAAAACGCTGACTGATTGCAAGTTTCAGCCAAAGAACAAATAGTACGTGATCTCTGGGTGGCCTCCTATCTCTATCTGCTGTCCATCAGAGTGATGCTGGGCAATCACTGGCTTCTCTAAATTCACATGCATGGAAGATGGCAGATATCGCTTTCCTCTATGTGCGTTACACTTTCCTGTGATGCAGCGTATGTGTCAGAAGGTGCAGGTAGCTTGCTAGCTTACTCAATATTCCTGCTGTTAAAATGAAACATGAAATCTTTTACACATGTGACCAGCGAGGAAAAGACATGAGGCAGAGATGGATGTAGCAGTGATGAGGATGTTGAGGTTCTCTTTAGGAGTGACGAGGATGGACAGGATTAGGAACGAGGACATCAGAGGGACAGCTCAGGTTGGAGGATAGATTGAGATGGTTTGGTCATGTGCAGAGGAGGGAGATGGTTATATTGGTAGAAGGATGTTGGAGATGGAGCTGCCAGGTAAGAGGTCAAGAGGAAGAACAAAGAGGAGACATATGGATGTGTTAAATGAGGACATGAAGGTAATTGGTGCGAGAGTAGAGGATGATACTGATGATTCGCTGTGATGGACCCTAATGGGAAAAGTCGAAAGTAGAAGAAGAAAATTTATATATATATATAAAACTATTCAGACTCATGTCATGTCACACTTGGTTGATGATTAATAATTAAAAGCTAATATTCCAGGTTATTAAATGCCTCCTGGTGGTCCAGTGTCAGGAGCCTGCATTCTCATTGCAGTGTCTTGGCTTTGAGTCCCGGGTATGGAGCTAATCCTAAGTCCTGGATAAAATGAGAGGTCATTGCCTCAGGAAGCACATCCGGCGTAAAACCTGCATCAAATCAAATGTCCAGACCACATTTGACCACCAATGTCCAGACACACACCAGTTGTTTGTTTTCTTTCTTTCTTTCTTTCTTTCTGTCTTTCTTTCTGTCTTTCTGTCTTTCTGTCTGTCTGTCTTATTTGTGTTTACCTTTGTGGTTCTGTATGAAGTCAGAGACATACAATAAGGATCTGACATCTATTCCATCTTTTCTGCACTAGACTGTCTGACAGGAGACACATCACACTGCTCTCTACCGTCTTCACTATCCCTGGGAGTCGCTGCATCATGTGGCTCCATATTTACATAAAGTTAAACTTTGTTTCTCAGCTTTGTTTCGTGTGAGCGGCTATATGCAAAATAGCCCTTTTAGGGAATTGAAACGTCACCATATTGGGGAGAAAAGAAAAGAAACAAATTTGCGGCTTTGAAAACAATTTCAGATTTTCGAACCTAATTTGCTGCTCATCTAAGCTGCCATTGTTGTTATTTATATCATCATAAACAGACATAACAGTCTCAGGCAGCCAAGCTGTGCTAGCTGACTAAATAAAGTGCATCTGTGATTGTTCCTGCAGTGATGTTTGCCTACGAGCAGTGCCTTTTAGTGCTCGGCCATCATCCTGACGTCTGGTATGAAGCTGCGCAGTATCTGGAACAGTCCAGCAAGCTGCTGGCAGAAAAAGGGGTTTGTGTTTTTTTGTTTTTTTTTCTTTCACCGTCACTCCATCATCATCATCATCATCATCATTAGTTCATATTACATGTCAGTGTTAGTGTGTTTAAGACTGTTAGAATGCTCACAGATCTGTCAACAGCTCTATGAAAGCAATTAGACTAATGTGTAAAAAAAAAAAAAAAAAGGTTATATGGAGTCTTTTTGTGATATTCTTACCAAAATCTGTATTAGTGTATGAGTTAGGAATAAAATATGATGCAGCATGCTGTCATAGGAAAGTAATCAGTGAACGGGGGATGGGATGCTTGATTAATTTCCAATAACGGTGCGTCCAGAAGTGTTTCGTTCCTCTTATTCCATGGCAATTATTAATTTTGAATCATTAATGAGTCATGTAGTACTTATAACTGTTTACCTACTTTTAATGTAACTAATGTAACAAGTAATTATTGTAAAACGTTCGCATTTATCTTTGCATTTTTAGGACATGAATAACGCTAAGCTGTTCAGCGACGAGGCTGCTAACATTTACGAACGCGCCATTTCAACTCTACTGAAGAAAAACATGCTGCTGTATTTTTCTTTCGCCGATTATGAGGAGGTGAGACCTTCAGCTCTGATCGCACCATTAAACCCCTGTGATTATCTTAAGCCTTCTTAAATTGAAACTACACTGTCTCTGTGACCTGTGCTCCATAGAGTCGAATGAAATATGAAAAAGTGCACAGCATATACAACCGCCTCCTGGCTATAGAGGACATCGACCCGACCTTGGTGAGTTTCATTTCATTAACAATGCACTTAACATCCGACTTGTTTTACGTTGCTGACATGCTTGTTTTGTGCCACTGATCCTCAGGTTTACATCCAGTACATGAAGTTTGCCAGAAGAGCAGAGGGAATCAAGTCTGGTCGCTCCATCTTTAAGAAAGCCAGAGAGGACGTCAGGACACGGCATCACGTTTACGTCACGGCCGCACTCATGGAGTACTACTGCAGCAAGGTGATGCCTCCTGGGGTTTTCTTTAATTAACAAGAACGTTTATACCTTATTTTGGTCAGACGTTGATTAATAATATACCCCAATAGTGCTAGGATTCCTTTGTAGTATAGTGTTTTTATAATACAGTTAATTCATGGGGATTTGTAGAGTGGGTGCCAATATATCTAATACAGATATTTCCCACATCTAGAAATCCTTTAGGATAGAGGATATCTCAGTTGCATTACAAGCTGCATCTATTCAAAAAGTGAGGAAACTATTGTTCATAACTGTTCTACTGAGCGATAGCAAGTCAAGTCAAGAAGCTTTTATTGTCATTTTAACCATATATAGCTGTTGCAGTACACAGTGAAATGAGACAACGTTTCTCCAGGATCCTGGTGCTACACAGAACAAAGACAAAGCTAAGGACTTTAGTAAGTTAGTCCTAGATACATAAAGTGCATCTGTGCAACCTGGTGCAAACAGTGCAGGACAATAAAATACAAGACAATAGACAGAAACAGCGCCGACCAGTGGAGATACTGTATGTTCAGACAATATTACGTGTGCAGAAATTAAGCTTATGGTGATGTTACACAACTTTTAAATGTAACTTTAAATTGTTAAAATGTACAATATGAAAAAAAGAGTAGCTGGAATCAACACTTATGAAGATAATCTTATTAACTGTTTGGTAACTTTAGAACTTGTTACACACCATTTCACAGTACAATAGATATGGATGGAGATATATATGTGTGGTAGCCTAGTGGTTAAGGAGTTGGACTATTGATTGGAAGGTCATGAGTTTGAATCCAAGGTCTACTAAGGTGCCACTGCTGGGCCCCTAAACAAGGCCCTTAACCTACAACGTATGTGATTTTCCCCTCAGGTAATCTTGATTTTCCAACCTCCTCCAGTCCAAAGTCTTTGTGATAGACTGGCGATGCGTGATTGTGCTCTTGTGATGGTTTTTGTGAACAGTAGAGGGCGTAGTTCACTACAAATATGAAGTCATGCCGTTTATATTTGGGAAGAAATTTAAATCATTTTTACTTTTACACTTGAGTGTATTTGATATGCACTTATTCATTTCTCTTAATAGTCATATTTATATACACTACATTATATACTTTATGTTAGAGCAAAAACACAACACACACCAAATATGTTGGTGGAGCTGCGTATAGTTTTAATAGTAATGATTACTCAGGATAAAGAATAAAGCATAAAGTTATTCAACTCTTTGTTAAAAAATGGATTTTCCTCCTAATTTCTTAACTACATGTTCTTTGTCATGTCACGCTTCACAGTGGATATTAAAGGTGGGGTGAACAATGTTTGAAAGCCAATGTTGACATTTGAAATCACCAAAACAAACACACCCCTAACCCAAATGAGTCCCACCCCTGTTTTGATAGCTCCGCCCCACTCATACATACGTAAGCCAGGCAACTATTATGGCGGAACCTGCTGGGGCAGCTGGCCGAGGGGATATTTTTTATCAATAAATGAACTCAATGAGTAATACTATGGTAATACAAATGTGATTTTGTAGTACTGTGTGTTGTACCGTGAAAGGTTTAGCTCCGTTTCACTCGGAAGACAGCGCTGGAAAGCTGATCCTATATTAACACGGGTCCTGCTTCTTGCCTTATCGTAAGCCTTTTTTTTGCTTTTCGTTTTTATCCTCCATGTCAATGTTTCAATATCTTTCGGCTAATGTCACACATGCGCACTGAACACTCTCTCCGTGGCATATTGACAAGACACGCCCCTTTCTGCTCATTGGCTACACGTTTGTTTTGTTTGTCGGCCCGACTCTGAAGACTCTGTTTTGTTTGTCGGCCCGACTCCGTTTTCTGAAGCATTTCTCAAACATCGTGCACCCCACCTTTAACAGCTCAAAAGACAGTAGACACACAGGGATTTAAGAATTTGTACTTTTTCACAAGTATTTCTGTAGGGGCAATATTTTTTCCAAAAAACACAATCATTTTCCCACACAGATATTGATAAATTAATTGGTGATATTAAACCCACAAACCAATCATTTCTGAAGACTCTCCTATGGTGGAAAACCTACTTTCTGCATAAATGTTAAATAAACATCTTACAGAAAGCGTTACCGTATCAATGATGTGTTTTTCTTTCTTAAATTGCATCATCATTATGTTTATTAGAACACTTGTATTATGTGGATCTGCTGTTATGTCGAAGGCTCTTTGAATCCGTTTCTACTAAACAAACAATAACGAATGAAAACATCTGCATTTGTTTAAACCTGTGATTTTAAATTACAGCCAGACAAATAATAGTACTTTAATGTCATAAAAAAAAAAATAAAAAAAAACACTGACTAAACATTTACCTCCAAAGAAGCTCTATTCCATTGTGTTTTGACTGATAGATCTGACTCTTCTTTCTTTTTTCTCTTCATCAGGACAAATCAGTGGCGTTTAAGATCTTCGAGCTTGGTCTAAAGAAATACGGAGACATCCCTGAGTATATACTGGCGTACATCGATTACCTCTCTCACCTCAATGGTAAGATCTGCTTGTTTTCCACCTTTTCATCATGTCCAGTTTTCTTTACATACCCAATCCTTCGTCCTCGCTGTTTCCTCAGGTCGGCTGCCAAACACACGTTAAAAAAAAATGTTTGTTGTTAATATTTGTCCTGTCCGCAGTTATTAATCCTTAGTGGGCGAGGTTATAAATGCTGGCCCAAAGTTCCTCTTTTGTTTTGTTTTTTATTACTGAAAAAACTTTTATTAGTAGAAAATGATAATAATTTGTTGGTCAAGTTCTGTTCCTGATGTTTACTGGGAGATGCGTCCTGATGCCATCTTTACGTTTATTTTAATTAGCATTATTTCTTACGTTTAATTCGACAATTGTTAGTATCTCGTTCTGCCCTTGTGGTAACATGTTTAAGAGTCGAGGATAAAGAGATTGTTTGCGTTGCCATAAATAAATCTGGTCACTTTGCCAGCTTGCGTATTTTGGCTTTGTCCTAAAAAAAGAATAAATAAATAAAAAGTAGGAAGTTCAGCAGGAATTACTGGTATTGCAATTCAATTGGAAATATTTCTGCTTATGTTCTTTCTGTTCTTTGTCTTCACAGAGGACAACAACACAAGAGTGCTGTTTGAGAGGGTTCTCACGTCTGGAAGTCTTTCTCCTGAAAAATCAGGGTTAGCGAACTACTTTTGTGTCGTTTTTTTGCGTTGTTGTGTATAACATGAAAGGAGTAAATGCTTATATGATGCATCTTAACTTTATAGCCTATTTAAATTAAGGTAAATTACCTTCAGAACAACATACATGTAAGAAAAAAACATTTACACTTTAATTGAAAAAGTAAACAAAAATACTAAACACTAAATACATCGATTATTTTTGGCTTGTTTTGTAAATCTAATTTCCAAATTTAGTTGTGTCTCATAATTTTGTCTTATCCTTGTTACTATACTGTTTTTCAGTCATATTTGATTCATGTTCTTTTAGTGTTTGAATACATTTGGAATAAAGTTGACTTTTGTGCTCTGTTAAAAGAAAACAAATTGAACATGCATGGATATGGCCATTAGTTTGGAACAATATTAATCTTTAATATGTAACCTTTTTTTGCAAAATGTAGACATCTGTTAATAAAAAAAATGCCTGCTTGATATTTACATACGTTATTAATAGTTAAACACCTGAAAATAATGTAGCAACAGGGTCAAATATGCAGCCGTTGTCAACAAAAACACACACAACGCATCTGAATGTCTAACAGCGTGTTCACTTAGATTAGATGTTGATCATTAACAAAGTCAAGTCTAATTTTCCAGCTGTACGAGACCTAACTGGCACCACAATCATAGAATCCCAATACCTTCTATCAAATACAAGCCACATTTAAGTGCATTTTGTGTATCTTTTACTCATGTGATGCACAGGGAGATCTGGGCACGCTTTCTGTCGTTTGAGAGCAACATTGGAGACCTGGCCAGTATCCTGAAGGTGGAGCGCAGGCGCTTCCTGGCTTTTAAGGAGGAATACGAGGGCAAGGAGACTGCTCTGTTGGTGGACAGGTACAAGTTCATGGATCTGTACCCCTGCTCCACCAGCGAGCTCAAAGCTCTTGGCTACAAGGTGCGATTAGATTTGCTTTTCCTTTCACCATGTTTCAGCTGCCACACTTTGAAACCTGTACAACTCATATGATGTAAACTTTTAATGTTTCACCACACAAGTCCAGTCTGAATAACTTTTAATTCTCATCCAGTCCAGATTGTGTATAAACACTCGGCTTGTGCAGTAAAACGATTTAAACCTTGCCACACGATATTACACCGCCTCGGTATCCAATGATGTTGCTAAATCGGCTAAAATCAAGACTTAAAGTGAATTATCACTGGTGGCGATAACCGGAAAGTGATTTGTGCATTTCACTCCAGATTTATTCATGTTTACTGCTCATTACAGCAGAATCACTTAAATCTCCATCAAACTAAGTTTTCATGGCTGCCACTGACTGTAAAATTCCACCATCCTTATTTTATTTAGATAATTATTTGTGATAATTAATTGTGATTTAAAAAAAAAAAGAAATAGGTGCATCTTGAGCAGAGAAAACTTAATATCGCACAAGCCTAATATAGAGTGTAATAATATCTAACAGTTGTGTGTATATATGAGACAATACAGAATCTCAAAAAAACAAAATTCCCAAAAGGAACAAGACAGACAACACAGTGATGTACAAAATATTATCGTTAGACTGACTAGGGCAGCGCAGTATAATAAACATACATTTGTAACCACACAGTAGATAATATATTTGAATTGCCCTCTTTTGTTTATTAGGACGTATCCCGGGCCAAATACGCCTCAATGATCCAAGAGGCTGTTGTTGCCCCTTCTGCCCCGACGATGAAGGATGATGGAGACCGCAAACCAGAGTATCCCAAACCAGACACCAACCAGATGATCCCGTTTCAGCCTCGACATCTTGCCCGTAAGAATCAGAATGAACTTTTTAAATGTCCTCTTTGCTTTTACTCTGCACCTGTGAAACAAATCATTACTAACACCAGATGGACCTTGTTTTAAGAAACAAAACCATTTTCATGTTGATGTCTCTATCCTGTGCTCTTTTATAATGGCTGTGTGTGTGTGTGTACGTGTACATGTGTGTGTGTACGTGTGTGTGTGTGCGTGTGTGTGTGTACGTACGTGTGTGTGTGTGTACGTACGTGCGTGTACGTACGTGTGTGTGCGTGTACGTACGTGTGTGTGTGTACGTACGTGTGTGTGTGTGTACGTGCGTGTGTGTGTGTACGTGTTTGTGTGTGTGACAGCCCCTGGCCTGCACCCGGTTCCAGGAGGAGTGTTTCCTGTTCCCCCTGGTGCTGTGATCCTCATGAAGCTGCTGCCTCCTCCAAACTGCTTCACAGTGAGTATCATCACCAGCTGGTGCCCCAATCAGTAAACGTTACAAACATTAGCCTTTATTCTTCAACATTGTGTTGAAACGAGTGCAGATCTGAGCAAACACGATGATGCCGGTCAGTTTCACAGCCCAGATATACGTGATGACACGTCATACACACAGCGCACCCCGATGTCTTATACATCTCATTTACATACAATAAACATGCCGTGATTGACACAGGTGTTAAATTCAGCCTTAATATTTCAGTGCAAAATATAAAATCATAAAACTTACATAGAGGGAACAATGATAAGAAAGGACGGTTGAGTACATTTGTCTTTTGTACTCCTTTGTTTAAACTGTCTTTCTCCATTTCTCTTTCTTTTTTAAATCATCTTTATAGCTTGAGGTTTTATTTTATTTTTTTTACTTTAAATTTTAAAGTATAAAATATGATATATATAAATATGATATATATATATAAATATGATATATATGACATATATAAATAAGTCCGCCAAATTTCCAGCCTGAACAAATACACAACACACTTTCATATGAACAAAACAGTGAATGAATCAGATCGGATGAGTAAAATGTTAAATGTGTTAAGGGCCAGCAGATTGATAAAGATCCCCATCTGTGTATCCAGATCATGTTTACAAATGACATTATGTGTCTCCTGAAAACCCCTGTGTGTGTATCCGCTCTATAATCCGTTTTTTTTTAATAAAGCCTTATACAGTATGTACTTTATTTATTATAGAAACACTGCAAGCTCAGCGTTTCTATAATATATTGATGTTACTCTCAAGTTCACATTGACCACAAGTGAGTTTTTTTCCACACTAACGAATAAGGAAACTACTGGAGTTTGTGTATTCTTGTGAACGCACCTTTGATGAATAGGGAACATTGTGTTCACTATAATCTTAAGTAAAAATATTAGTTTTAAGCAAAGGTAAGTATTAAGAAGTCCCAGTTCTTGTGGAAAGAATCAGTTAATCATAAAGCCGTCCCTAAACCGATATGTAGGTGTTAAATCCGTAAGACTCGTCGTTATCATGAGTATCATCTGATTTTCAGTGTCATTAAAATATTTCTTCCTCTCACAGGGTCCATTTGTCCAGGTGGATGAGCTGATAGAGTCGTTCAGAAGATGCAATCTGCCTGAGAGTACGTACACCGTAATGTACATTTCTACTGATTAAATATTTACCAAGAAACAAAACCAGGTGTTTTAGATGTACCTCAATGCCGTTAGAACGTTTTCTAGAACGTTCACTGATTTATTTAGTTCATTATGAGGCTACATTAACGTTGTGGTGTTTGACGGTGTTTGAAGTTTGCAGCTGAAAAACAAGAAAACAAAAAGTAGAGTTTTTTGGCGGATATTATTTAATGATCATGAATTTTACGTGTCATGTTCGATAATGAATGTCGGCGTTGACGTCTGTTGGAAGTTTTTGTTGTTCACGAGTGAACATTGTTTGATGGCAATTGTTAGTGTTTATCCTTAGATAATAAAGGATTTCTGGAAATATTTTTGATGGGTCGGTGGAGTGTTTAGTGTTTTATTTCTTTTGGTGTGACTCGCTAATGTTGCTAGCTGGTGTTGGTTAATATCTGATGTTTGGTAGCGGATATTAGAGGAAGGTTGGCTCTTGGTGAATTTTGCTGTTTTTCTGTGAATGTTGTTGATTATCATTTTGGTGTTCAGTGGTGATGGATTGTGTTTGCTGTTAAAGGACGATGTTTAAAAGCAAATGGAAAGTGGATATTTGGCGACTGTTCTTGTTTATGGAAAATGGTGTTGAAATACGGTGAAAATACGGTGTATTTTGGTGTTTTATAGTTTGTTGAGTTTGGATGGTGAGTGTTTATTCAATATCTGTCTTGAATATTATTAGAAGTCTGTTTTAGTTGCTGTACTGGTCTGTTGGTTGCTGAATGTTTCAGAAGAGTGTTCGGTAAAGAATCTTCTTGATGCTGCGTGATTATTGGATATTTTGCTGTCTGGTGAATATTCGATCATGTTTGATTGGTGTTTGTTGATTATTATGTAAATGGAGAATGTCTGTGTTTGATGGTTGTTGGTGCTATGAGTAATGTATTTATATTAAAGAATGATTGTGTTGCTGCCGAATGTGTTTAATTGATGTTTGATGAATTGTGGTATTGAATGTTAGTTTTGATGCCGATTGTCAGCTTTAGTGTTAGATGGCGAATGTTTTGATAGTGTTTGAGCCTGATTTTTGGTGTTTGTCTTTAGTGAATGTTAGTGGTGGGTTTTTGAAGGTGTTGTTGGAAAGGCTTGGCTTGTTTTGCGATTGAAGCTAGCTATTTTAGAGTATCCTGGCTATAAGTACCTAAATATTATCAACAGAATCAGTCTATACACTGTTCCTTACATGGCTTCATTAAATTGGGATCGTTGTATTGTTTGAAATTAAAATATCTCATTATCTTGCTTTTATTAATTCTGTGCTGTAAAGTTCTCACTCATTCCCTATGTGTATGTTTAGCTGTAGAAGCTGCAGTGGAGTTAATCACAGGCAACCGTAGTGATGTTCCCGGAGAAGGAAATGGGCCTGTCGAGAACCACGCACTAGCTAACAAATCACTGAAGAGGCCGAACGCTGATTCAGACGAGGAGGAGGAAAAAGGAGCCATCGCTCCACCGGTCAACGATATCTACCGTGCAAGGCAGCAGAAACGCATCCGATGAGTCCCAAACAAACACTGATACTCGTTATGGACTCTCCTAACTGTTCCATGTTCCTCCAGTGATGGCTTTTTAGCTTCTCCCTCCATGGATGGTTTTTACTGTGAGGGTTTATGAACATAAACACACAAACACACGCACGTCCTGCGTGTTAAGAAGAGGAACGAGTCACCTGCAGTTCAACCTCTTTTTTCAAAGAAGAGGTTTTTGACTCGTTGTGGTTGACTCGACTCTTCAGATCATTTGAGTCTCATCTTGATTCTCATTTCTTCCCCCTGTGTTTTTGAAGGTTTATTTTTTGTTTGTTTGATTTTTAAACAGTTTTATTTTAAAAACTGAGTGGCTTATATTGTACAAAGTTTTATTCTGGATGTTGATTGACAGTTCAGAGCTTGCCATGTGTAGTCCAGTGAAAACACCACAAACATCATTTTGTAGTCGAATGGAAATTTCACTTCACTTCCAATAAAACAAAGAAAGAAAAAAAATTCTCCCTGTCAACTTTATTTTTTTATTTTAATTTATTATAATCATACCAATACAAGTGCATTACATAAAATGTATAATAACTTTTAGAACAGTTTAACTACATTTAATAAAGACCCTTTTAAAATGCTTCAAAATGAATTATCAGTCTTTAAACCCTTTTTACTTGTATTTTACATCCCAGGATGGCCTGAGAGTCACTGTTTGTCTCTTGAGCTTATCTTTAAGTACCTTTAAAGTTGGATTGGATTCTAGCTTGTTTAAAAATTGCTTGCATAAATTTATTCATCTTCAGTAGCTGCTTTGTTCTGGTCAGGTTCTTGGTAGTCCTGGTGTCTATACTGGCAACAATGGTGGTTTTTGTGAGGTGGGAGGAATCTGGAGAATTTGAAGGAAACCAATACCAATGTGGGACAAACATATGAAACTACACATGGACAGTGTCCTGAGATACTCGTACTACATATATTTCTAAAAAAATTTGCTTCTTCACTGCATTATCAATAGCCTCATAACTCCATATTTCACATTAAACCTGTGTCAAATGATGTAAATATGACCAAAACGCAGTTTCCTTATGTTTAATATTCCCGTTCCGAACCTCATCCTAGTTCCATAATGACAAAGAATTCATTCTTCCACAGCAGGATATGCAGAACTCAGACAAGACAGACACTGACCTTTTCTTAAATGGTTACAGATAGCTTTTTGTCGTGTTGGAGCTCCAAGTGCATTTGGCGCTTTTTTTTTTTTTTTTTATTATTTTTTTTATACAATTTGTCACTTCTAGGTGACCTGTTTGGTTGGCGTTGCTATAGGAATGATCTGTGATGTAATGTCTGGAGGATTTACTAAGCTCTGATTTTGTCACGACTTAGGGATCGTTTTACAAGTTTCATGCACTGGGTTGTGAACATTAAAGACACACTGGTACAACATTGTGTTGATATGTACAGCCTGTATAAGTGTTTAGTTCACGGATATACCAACTACAGTTGGTCCAAGTCTGCTCGGATTGATTTACTGCTGCTAGGTGCTCTAATAAAGTGGTAGTTGGTGCTGGACTGAATAGAAGGTTGGAGTTGAAATCCCAGGACCACCAAGGTGCTGAGCCCTTGAGCATGGACCTTAAACTTCAATTGAAACTTAAAATGATGGTCTTGGGGGGTCACGGTGGCTTAGTGGTTAGCACGTTCGCCTCACACCTCCAGGGTCGGGGTTCAATTCCCGCCTCCACCTTGTGTGTGTGGAGTTTGCATGTTCTCCCCGTGCCTCGGGGGTTTCCTCTGGGTACTCCGGTTTCCTCCCCCGGTCCAAAGACATGCATGGTAGGTTGACTGGCATCTCTGGAAAATTGTCCGTAGTGTGTGATTGCATGAGTGAATGAGAGTGTGTGTGTGCCCTGCGATGGGCTGGCACTCCGTCCATGGTGTATCCTGCCTTGATGCCCGATGACGCCTGATATAGGCACAGGCTCCCCGTGACCCGAGGTAGTTCGGATAAGCGGTAGAAGATGAATGAATGAATGATGGTCTTGGAAGAACCCTAGATGCCAGTGTAATGTTTTTAGCCAGTGTTCTAGTGGGAACTTGATAATTTAGTGTTGAAGTCTACCATTAGGGACAGAGCCACAAGATGGCTTATGGTATAGTAGGAGTAATACATAGGCATGGATTTTAGTGCTTGGGGTGTAGCCTTAAATGTTGGTGAATAGACATTAGTCATTAATGAGTGTGATTTGGCCTTTTTTAAAGTGACTAACAGTTTAGAAAGAGCAGCAGCGAGATATCAGTTCTAGACAATTCATCAACTCTACAGCTTGGGACAGGGTTTTAAAATGAAACATTTAAAATACACATTAAATAGACCATATACTGGATGGAGCCAAAATGTCATGAAAGAACCCTAGAATGTTTTTAGGACACAAACAAATGGCTAGAAATCTAATAAGTACAATATTCGTAAAGATTTTATTTGGTAAAAAGCCATTAAATGACAAATGGGTTCATATGAACTAGTCATGAATTCTTAACATTCTACTGTCTAATGAGATTCACTAGAACATGAACTTAGGCATGAATTGAGCAAAAACAAATATGAGGAAGAAGAGTAGAAACAAAGAGTGTTTGTTCTTCTAGCAGCGAACTTCTAGTGCTGCTCGACTGGTCCCATCATCTCTCAGGGTACAAAGAAGTTATGATCTAAACTCCTCTGTTCTGGCACCTCTCTGGTGGAATGAACTTCACCTAGATATCAGAACAACTGTGTCACTGTCTGTCTTCATACGATGGGTAAAGACCTACTTCTTCCTGAGTTTTAGACTTATGGTATCCATACTAAGTGACCTAGTCAATCATTCAGCGTACTCGTTGATAGAGACTTTAAAGCATTTTGTACTTCGCTCTGGATAAGGGTGTCTACCAAAGACCATGAAAATGTACATGTTAATATTTTGGGTAGAGTTTGCTTTCATTCGGTAGTGGAAATTGAAAGATATTTAAATTTCAAACAGTACAGTGGAGATCTTAAAAGGAGAAAGCTGGGGTCTTAGGTTGAAGTTTATTTATTTTAAAAAAGAGCTCTATTTCATTGAAATTGTTTAAGGAACCAGACAAACAAAAAAACAACAACAAGAGGGTCACAATGTGAGAACAGTCACATCAGAATATTATAAGTTTTAAAAAAGCCTGATAAATATCATTCATATTTAATACAGGCATTAAAATGTGCACGATATCACACTTTGACCTTTTTTTTTAACTCATTCGTCCATGCATCAAATGTAAATAACATTTACATATTTTTTTACAATATTTACAAAACTTTTTACAGCATTTACATTTTAGTTTGTACAGATTGTGCGATAGAATTTCAGTAAAGCATTGCGTTACAGATAAGCACTGGATATCTGGTTGCCAAAATACTGCACGAATATCTCAGGATGTCCTCTGTAGAACTGTCCGAGCAGTCGCCGCTTTTCTTTTACAGAAAGTTTAGGGTTCTCGTGAATGGTGCGGAGTAAAGCGAACAGTTCCTCTTTAGTGGTTTTCTGTACCGTCTGCATGTAAGTGGTTCTCGTAAGACGTGTACAGTAAGACGGACCTGAAGGAAGAAACAAATCCGCTGTTACTTGGAGCAAAAACAAAAGGACAGCAAAAATGGAGCTGGAAACTAGGACAGCTGGATACTAGGTATGTATTGATATTCATATTAAAACAACAGCAAATATCAATTATTTTATTTATTAATGTATGACAATTTTTATACAAGGACTAACTGCTAAGAACTTATCGTGAACAGTATTCATTCTTACAAACAATTTCAGGCTGTTTTTATTAAAAGTCATACAACAATTTCCTCAAAATCACTCAAGACCATGTAAACGAACCATTATCCTGATTCCATCATGTCCTTACAAGCTTTTGACATAAAAACCATAATTGAAATGAAAAAGTGCTTAATTTTAATTAATGCTATAGATTTTCTAAAACTTATCATGCTATATCATGAAGCACTCCTAACCTACATACACACCGCAAATCAGTAATATTCCTAATTTTTAGGCCTTAATGTGAACAATTTATGTTCATTAACACACTGGATTTTTTTATTTATTTCAATTTTTCATTTCAATTCAGAATTTCTTTTTATACTAATCTTTTTATCTTTTAAGTGATACGAAAAAGTCTTAGACAGTTTAAAAGTTAGAAATTTGTGTGGTTTACAATATTAAGTAAGGATTGTTTTTTTTTATTTATGCATGAAAGTGTTCATTTGAACTGTAATTAAATGAACATTAAAAGAATATTTTAAAAAATTGTCGTCTTTAAACGGTGACAATTTGTATTTGTTTTCCTGCCACCTGCTTCTATTTGCTTAAATGGAAAACATTTCTAACATTTATTATGCAGAGAGAAAATACAAATTTATACATACATATACATACACATTTATATACACATATATAATGTGTGTCACAATAATCTCATATCTAATAATAATAATAATAATAATAATAATAATAAAAACAGAACATAAATTAATTAGAAACATGAAATACAGTCACATTTGGTACGGTGAATTATCTCATTGCAGAGCACCTACGTTTTTTTTTTTAACTAAAGTGGATTTATGTACATAAATAGAAATGGAACAATATAATGAACTGAATATGTTTTATATTTCTTTTAAAGATCTCAAAAGATCAGGGTCGGCTGGTGTAAATGAGATAGCAGAGCTAAGTTTCCCTAACCTCCAAAGAAGGTTAAACATTTTGCCAGCATCATCATCATCTGGCAAAAGGATTTTCTTCTCATCAAATATCCTGAAGTGGATTATTTATTACATTTTTGCAAGCAGAAGTAAATGATTTTAAACCGTGCATTTGGATGAGTAAATAAATAGATAGTTTTAGGTCTGTGCCTACAGAGACAGCCTATCTATAATAGACTAATGATTTTGTAATATTAAGTCAAGAGGAGCTGCAGAATTGTTTAAAATTTAAACACATGATCATTTATAGCAGCATTGATAAGCTTTAGAATAATCCCTTCACCAGCTGGGTGTGATCAGAGGTTGATTTTCCAGCGGGGAACTTTAAGAAGAGGTCTGATTTATTTTATCGTTGGTTGTTGGTGTGTCACTGAAACACATATTTAGAAAAGCATTATTCATTTTCATGCACTTACCTGGAACGACATCAGGATCTTTGCCCCTGATGATACTGGCTAGTTTATCACTGACAAGCTTGTGTAAAGATGCAGGAATCTGGGGAAATATTCATAAATGTATTCTTAGAGTCTTCCTGCATTTATAAAAATACAGAAGCCTGATGAAATGAAATTTCCAAAGAAAATGAACAGGAATATACAGTTGAGCTCAAAAGTTTGCATAGCTCATAAGAATTTGCAAGATTTGTACCATTTTTGGTAAATTTTGGTAAAAAAATCCAAATGTATTATTTCTTCAAGTTAATATCTAAGGCATAACAGAATGGCACAATAATCAAACAAAACATAACAAAAAATAGGAAATAATCCCTGTTCAAATGTTTGCATACCTTTAGTTCTTAATTTTGTGTATTGCCAACTTTAGCATCAATGATGGCATGCAGACTTTTGTAATAATTGTGCATAAGGTCCTTGTCTCAGGTGATATAGCTGACAAGAATTCTTGGCAAAACGCCTCCAGTTCCTGTAAATGTTTTGGTTGTCTTGCATGTTTGAGATCTCTCCAAAATGTCTCAGTAATATTGAGGTCAGGAGACTGTGATGGCCACTCCAGAACCTTCACCTTTTTCTGCTCTAGGCATTGGATGGTCTTTGTCTTGTGCTTTGGATCATTGCCATGTTGGAACATCCAAGTGTTACCCTTTCAGTGTTTGCACAAACTTTTGAGCACAACTGTATGCAACTCTAAACTCAATTTCTGCCATATTTGCATTTTCATTGACCGTCTATTGAACAATGATGGTATACAGCTAAATTCTTTCTTTTATCTATTATTGGTAAGGAACCAATTTTATAGAGTAAATCCAATAAAACCCATCGTACTATTTCTATTGATTTCAGCATAATTATAAATTTCAGGACAAAGCATAGGTAACGTGGCATATATAACAAAAACATGAAGTCACAGATTATTCATCAACAGTTGGTCAGTTTTCATGACATGATCTCTAGATATCTACACTGGTGACTCTGCTACTGTCTCACTGCCTGTGTAACTGATAGAATTGATGGTGCATTTCTACCATATACTCTCACTCACTCATATTCTACCGCTTATCCGAACTACCTCGGGTCACGGGGAGCCTGTGCCTAGCTCAGGCGTCATCGGGCATCAAGGCAGGATACACCTTGGACGGAGTGCCAACCCATCGCAGGGCACACACACACTCTCATTCACATAATCACACACTACGGACAATTTTCCAGAGATGCCAATCAACCTATCATAACCTACCATGCATGTCTTTGGACCGGGGGAGGAAACCGGAGTACCCGGAGGAAACCCCTGAGGCACGGGTAGAACATGCAAACTCCACACACACAAGACGGAGGCGAGAATCGAACCCCCAACCCTGGAGGTGTGAGGTGAACGTGCTAACCACTAAGCCACCGTGCCCCCCGTTTCTACCATATATTTGGAGTTAATCATTATAATAAATCACTGCTGCTTTCATTTGAAATTTATTGAGCAATAATATATTTTGAGCTGCTTTAATGCTGCCAATATGAAAATATATATATATATTTTGCTCCATATATTAGTGTGTGCTGAATGTAATGAGATCTTGGGGTTTGAAATGAAAATGAAAGGTAATGTTTTGAAATCTGAGATGTTTTTAAATGCGCCTTACCTTGAAAAGATCCAAGTGGTTATCTATCATGAAAAGCACCAGAAGATCCACCTTTCCCTTGGCAAGTCTGGCACTGTACACGATAGCACTGGAGAACGCTCTCTTCACCGCCATCCTGTTCTCAATCTGAGGAACAAACAACAACCGTGGCATGTGGTCAGGATTAATACCTTCGTTAGCATTATCATGGCCTCTTTAGTGTATTTGTACAGCATGTTCATAAAAGCTTTCAGGTTCTATCCACATTGTCATAATGTGGGTCAGTTCCTATAATGTACTGTGAGACAAGGTTAAGTAAATGCTTTAAAATGTTAAATCATTGTTATTGGCTTTTGGGATCCTAACCTTTAAATGAGGAGGTGGTTGGACTGTAAATCCTTTTTAATAGAACTGTTGTATCAAGGAGAGTTACAGTGTCTTGCAGACATATCCATTATTAACCATTTAATCCGTTAGAAAACAGAAAGAATATAGTGAAACTGCTAGTTTACATTTACAGCATTTGGTAGATCCATTTATCCAGAGTGACATTAAAAAGTGCTTTCCAATGAAAACATAGATGTAGCTTCACTAGGTCAGACTAAAAACTCTATTGGGAGGTAATATAGCATTTTTTTCTGTATAGCCTAAAAGAGTACATCCACCAAAGGTCTGTTACAAACAAGCAAAATATTTGTGACACAAATGCACAATGCTGGGATTTATGGTAAGAAAGATATTATTGAGAAAATCCATATGAAACCCTATTTGGAGAAACAATGAAAGTGTTCCTTGGACTGTTGGGAAGCCAAACAGTGCTCATCACCCATCACCACAGTGAAGCCTAGTAGTGGTAGCATCTTAACCATGATACACTTTTCATCAGCAGGGACCATGTAGTTGAACAGGGTTAAGTGCCCAAAGCAGTGGAATGGCTCAAAACCAAAACCTGAATGTATCAGAATGGCTCAGTCCAAACATTTCAATGTACATGAAAACCAAAAACTGAAAAACAATATAACAAATGAGACAGAAACTGAACAATTTGCCAATTTTGGATTGAGTAAATTATCAGAATCCAGATGTGCTGATAGAGACATATCCAAGAAGACATCCAGCTGTTGTCACACCCAAAAGTGGTTCTTCTAAGTATTGATCCCATGGGGTGACTGTGTATGTAACCCACATAAGTTTGTCTGTTTTTGTCACAATAAAAATTCAAGATTTTTCGATCTCTCTTTAGCTCTATGTAGTTCTGTGTTGTCTCCTGTAGAGTGGACCACAGAGGAACGTTGTTTCATTTTACTGTGTACTGTACCAGCTTTATGTAATTAAAAGGACAATAAAAGCATCTTGACTTGTCTTGTATAAATCAAATGGTACAAATCCAAACTAAATACGTTTCTATTCCAGGTTGTAACATTACATAAACTTGGGGAAACTTTTCAGGGGTGAAAACGTATGCAAGGCATGGCAGAGGACGTGATTCCTGATGACTGTCTGTTAGAGTTGCT
The DNA here is from genome assembly GCF_030014155.1 of Tachysurus vachellii. Lineage (NCBI taxonomy): Eukaryota > Metazoa > Chordata > Actinopteri > Siluriformes > Bagridae > Tachysurus > Tachysurus vachellii. Next base: position 7,278,279 of record NC_083468.1, on the reverse strand, counting down.
ATTGATTTTGTGAGTCTGGACTTTGACAGTATCAATGTGTTTGTGTCTTCTACTCAGCAAAAAATTCTCTAGGTCTCAGACCCTACTACAGCAAATGTTCATGGTTTTTCTGCTTTCACACACCTGATTCAAACCCTTCATGAACAGAATCAAGTGCGTTACAGCAGAAATATCCTGGAACCATTCATGGAGTTAAAGCCCTGATTTATGGTGTAACACAGAACACGTTATTATCTCTGTGCAACACGAATCTTCTTTCTTGCATTCATCACATGTACTCTGTTTTGCTTTCTGTCATATATGTACTACACTTTATTCTTGCGCCGCTTTGTTCAGCTGCCTTTCGGGATCAATGGTGTATCTATCTCCTAAATCAAAAGCGTTACTGGGTTGCAATATATTCATTTCCATGCCTGCTTACAATATCCCTTTTGTAGATATTGTGTAGCAGCTTACATCCTAGTTTAAGGAATAATTTTTAGATTTTTGGCAGCAGATGCAATTTTACTATTTCCAGCTTAAAGAGAGAGCTGAATCAGAATATGAATGATGAGGGGATTTTTCTGTTTGACTGATCGGTTGCTTAGCAGTGGGTGTTTAAAGTCAGTCTGAGTCCCAAACTGCACTTTCTCATACATTAGAGTTCACAGTAATATAATAAAACATGGATTGTGATGGAGCGTACTGAAAAGAATCAGCTTTTGGGTGGTGACACAGTAACTCCACATTGTATTCTTACAAGAGCATGATATGAGGTGTTTTATTTAATACACAGTATAATCCATCCATCTATATTCTGTACCTCATATCCTACACAGGGTCGCAGGGAGCCTAGAGCCTATCCTAGGGAAGTGGGGCACAAGGCGGGCGACACCCTGAACGGGGTGAAACCCCATCACAATATATATAATTTAGTGATGCCCACCAGCCTACGATGAATGTCTTTGGACTTGGGGAGAATACTGGAATACCTCAAGGCCCTCCATGTAGCACAGGAAGAACACCCAAGCTCCATACACACACAGGGCGGCGCAGGAATTGAACCCCAACACAGAGGCGCATGGCAAATGTGTTGACCAAAAAGCCCCACATATAATAATCATTGCCTGATATTCTATTATGACCATATTCCATTAATACTGTGTATAATATACATGTACAAATGCTATTGCATTGTAATAGGAAACCAATATGACCTTTCACCTGTTTAACAGATACCGTATCCTGCCACCGAATATAATCAAGACTAGCTGTTTGATGACTAATTGTTTGATATATGTATCCCAGATCTACTGGTATATAAATACACCTTATTGTATAATAATGATCCACGGCACACTGGTACATTATTCAAGCGTGTGTTAAAACTAAAAAAAAAAATCGTTCTGTCTCACCTCTTTGTGCAGCTTGATTTCATTTGGCTGTGCAGCGAGTGCCATGAAGCGTAGGAGTCTGCGGAGCTCCTCTCTGCTTCGGGAGTCCTGGAGCTTTAGACAGAGCTGCAGGGCTTCCAGAGCCTGCTCCAGCTTCCCATTAACTACAAACACACATACACAGACACACAGCATCAGAAAAGCACACATTCTGGCTATATTGGCCATAGATAATGCAAATAGACTGGCCAAATGGGTCATATAAGTCACTTAGGAAGGCCCAAGGAAATAAAATTTGGCAAATAAACACAGAAGAGCTTTGCTGGAGAGGATCAAATCCTAGCTATTATATGATTAGCTGAAGCAGATGTTCTATACTAGATTCTGGACATACATGACTAATTGGGTATCAGTGTAAAAACTCTAAAGTTTCTACTGAACTGGCAGAGAGAAATAAAATGTATTTATTATTATTTTACTATAGCCTTTGTTTCCTGTAAAATAGAGTTAGAAACTAAAATGCATAATAATACTAATGTGACACAGGAAATGGTCAATTCACTGGTCATGATTCCTTGGTCTCGATTAAGTATTCAATATTTTATGAAGACAGTCTCTTACTTCTCCCTTCCTTTCCTGATCTCCATGACTGCCTCTTCCTTCCTTTCTTCCCTCCCTGTTTCTCTCTCTCTCTCTCTCTCTCTCTCTCTCTCTCTCTCTCTCGCTCTACTACATTTACTTAAATTCACTAACCACCCAAGCAACACCACGGATGAATCAGGAATACACTCCATACTAGTCCATCGCAGAGCACCATGCACACACACATTCACCCACATATTTAAACCTATTTACATCTGATCATATTTTATCCAGTGGTTTGGGGAGTTTCAAAGGCATTAAACCAACCTGCTGTGCCACCACAACCACTACATTTGATCTGTCTGTAATACAACAATAGCACGTATTGTATGTCAGAGTTTAATTCAGAGAATCATAAAGAAGGAAGGAAAGGGAGAGAGAGAGAGAGAGAGAGAGTGATGCACAGTGGCAAAGGAAATAAGATAGCTAAAAACATCTGTATGTGTGGTACCAATAAACAGACCCCAGTATTATGTCTTGTCCTGCACTTCCCACACTTTTGCTCAATGCACATGTTTTTCCAAATCAGTTCAGCCATGTTAGAAATACTGAGACCAAGACCCCTTCCTCCGTCTTACCTAACAGTTCCGAGATGCCGCTGTGTATGTCGAAGACATGGTTGCTAAACAGTGGAGGATAGTCCGTTTGGCCATAGTGCTGGATGAGAATGCTATAGAGGAGACGTTTATATTGTGCCGTATCCTCTGGACACCTAGCAAGCCCTCGGCTCACCTCCACTACTAACTGATCTGGGAGGAACTCCAGACAGTCCACAGCTGCTGAGAGCCAGGCATCGGCACTACAGAATAGAAAAACAACAATAAAAACAACTGGTTAATAAAGAGGACAAATGATCACAAGCAGAGAAGCGGAAAAAGAAAAACAAAGACATTCGGCTGTACTCTTGACCTTCGTGCTGTCAGCCATGTGGCAGAAGAAATCGCACAGCTTGAGGGCTGAGACTTTCAAACAGAGCTCTTTATATAATGACCAGCCTCCATTTGTCTGGACACAATATCTCAGCAGAACGAGTGTGACGAGTAGTGTGTTTTGTATTATGAATTTGCTTGTGTGCACAGATGTCCCCGATTCCTCACTAAAACAACATTCAGATCGCACCTCTAAGTTTAATTACATCTGGTTTGTCACATCTAAAAAACTGGTGGAAAACAGGTGGCAGAGTGAATCAAAGGGACATTGTCCTCATGATAAGATTTAATTAGTAATAATATATTTATATCAATAATATTACCATTTGTTAAGTATAGAATAAGTATTTTACTTAGAAGTACCTGAAGTATTTTATTCCTTGCAACCAGCCATTAGGTGACACTGAATTTGTTTTAATTTTTATCCTTTTATTGTTACATTTCATGTTGTGGAGCATCCATGAAATAGTGCCTGTTATCCCAGATGAGGATGGGTTCCCTTTTGAGTTTCTTCCTTGTATCGCCTAAGGAAATTTTTTTCTTTGCCACCGTTTCCCCAGGTTTGCATTCATTCATTCATTCATTCATTTACTACCGCTTATCCTAACTGCCTCGGGTCACGGGGAGCCTGTGCCTATCTCAGGCGTCATCGGGCATCAAGGCAGGATACACCCTGGACGGAGTGCCAACCCAGCGCAAGGCACACACACACTCTCATTCACTCACGCAATCACACACTACAGACAATTTTCCAGAGATGCCAATCAACCTACCATGCATGTCTTTGGACCGGGGGAGGAAACCGGAGTACCCGGAGGAAACCCCCGAGGCACGGGGAGAACATGCAAACTCCACACACACAAGGCGGAGGCGGGAATCGAACCCCCAACCCTGGAGGTGTGAGGCGAACGTGCTAACCACTAAGCCACCGTGCCCCCCCTGGTTTGCATATTAGTCTTAAATATAAATTTTGAACTTCTATAGATGATCAAGATAATGAAGAAAAGAGGAAAGAATAAATAAAAAAGAAATACATGAAGATGATTAAATATTTAAGAAGAAGGTGAAGAAGGATACATACTGAGCTTCACTGAAGGCTTTGAGGATTTCTCGGTCCACATAGTTGCTGGTGTAGAGAAGATCTGGGTCGCTGTCCATACCGTGCAGAGATGGACGGGGACTCTCCTTTCCTTCTAAAAGACTCTCCAGTAAAGGCAACTCGATCAGCTGCAGTAATCTCAGTGTTGCCTGCTGCTGCCAAATCTCATCCACCACTATAATAGAGAGGACATGGGATATAAAAGCCTGTCTTCCACTAGAAAATAATAAACATTGCACTCAAGTGTGTAGTTTGCTTTAAAGTGACTTACACTCTTGCGACAGACCCAAATTCATCAGCTGGGGCGTGATGGTTGTGTTTGAGTTCAGGTTCCCTAAAACGTCCTCTAGAGATTTATCTGTTTTGACTGGCGAGGTGTTTGAATACTCAGGTTCCTCTTCCCTGAATGGGCGGAAAAGTTTCATTAGATTAGAATCTTCTTCAACATAAAGATAAGCAGCTATATGAGATCAGTATTCTGGGCCATTGTAGCTTGAAGCTGTTGAGTTCAAATCTCATATCGAACTCCACATTGTGTTCAAATATGGAATTTGTGCCTGTTCTGAGGTGCCCAATGTCACCATTGAATTTGTTTGTCAGGTAAATCTTAATATCAAACCTATTTCTGCTCTCTGTGATGCCCCAAGTGCTTGTTCATAAGCATCAAAAAATTGGAGGTGTTATCTTTAACCACTAAAATTCTGTGTAAGGTTATCTCAACAGATACAAAAGCACCTCGCACTGAAACCCAACAGTGTCCTGACTATATCAGACTTGCAGCCCTGAAATAATTCACATGTTTATACTGATTGAAAATGTCCCATACATTGATTTCCATTCCATATTGGTAAAAACAATTAAATATCAGATGCATCCCATTTTAAAATATATAATAGGAGATACAAAGTACATCCTGGGAACACTGGGTATAAGATGGGAATACACCCTGATTATAACACTAGTCCATCACCGGACACAGTGAGCACACACTTTTACACTGTTTTGAAAGGTGGAAGTAGAACCACATACTCTGGAGGTATATATAGAATGTATATATAGATAGAAATATATTATAGAATGAATTTTGTGGTTAAACAATTGCATATTTTGATCATCCAGTATCGCCTAGATGATGATGGGTTCCCTTTGGAGTCTTGAGTTCCTCTCAAGGTTTCATCTTGATATCATCTCAGTGAGTTTTATCTTGCCACCATCTCCTCTGGCTTGCTCATTAAGGATACATTTAAATTTATTTATTTATATCTTGAAATTATATATTTTTGCAATGCCCATTGTTAAAAGCACTATACACTCACTCACTCACTCATTTTCTACCGCTTATCCGAACTACCTCGGGTCACGGGGAGCCTGTGCCTATCTCAGGCGTCATCGGGCATCAAGGCAGGATACACCCTGGACGGAGTGCCAACCCATCGCAGGGCACACACACACTCTCATTCACTCACACAATCACACACTACAGACAATTTTCCAGAGATGCCAATCAACCTACCATGCATGTCTTTGGACTGGGGGAGGAAACCGGAGTACCCGGAGGAAACCCCCGAAGCACGGGGAGAACATGCAAACTCCAGCACTATACATATATACACTATATACATACTATATACACTATAATAAAAAACTACAGTAATTGTCCAACCATCAGCTCTCAAAAACTTTAGGTTAGACAGTTATGTAAATGTATTATTAAGGAAATATTATTCCTCGTTTGAGATTGAAATCTAGCTGAATATCCTGTTCTCATTTCATTTGCTCACTTGAGGCAGCATTATATAATCAATACCATCCTCTCATTCAGATTCTGTCAGTTTGCTCCTCTGTAAGTTAAACATTCTATTCAATTTAATTTTATTTCTAAAGCACTTTTAACATGAATCTAAAAAATAATTCTGAATAAAAATGAGCAAAAAATACATTTTAATTTATCAAGCCAGAGGAAAAACTACCTGATGAGATAAGAAGGAACCTCGAGAGGAACTAGTCTTAAACTCCTCATCTGGATGAAACTGGGTAATTTCCTTTCTGTAACCTTCATTCTAGTTTTAAGATAAAGTCTTTCTGTTGATGTTATCACATAGTTCAACGACTGACACATGTACTGAGTGTAAAACTGATTGTGGTAACAGCAGTCCAAATCCATCCCCATGGTCTCTCCAAGTGGACTATCCACAGCAGTCCCATGTATCTCCAGACATGTGGAAACATTTTAGCAGAAGTGAGAAGCCTCCAAATAATGGGACCCCAACCAGAAGTATGGAATTAAAATGATATACAACCTTTTTTTTAGTCAGCCAGAAGTTATTTTTTTCTACCTATTTCAATAAGGATAATGGAATCATATAATCGAACAATATTATAGAAGCTTTTACCAACTGTTTAAATAAAACTGCGCTTAGAATATATTTCTTAGTTATGATTTTTTTAACACTATTGAATTGTTTTTAAAAAATAAATGCTGTTTAAAATATATACAAGACAATTAAATCAAATTATTCAGTTCTACTGTCTATTCAGTTCTACTGCCCTCTAAGACAAATCTAAATACCTTTTTGGTGTAGCGGTCCTGTTGATGGATGCTATATCATACGTGTGTTCGATCGTATCCTTGCCAGCACTTGTATTCAGGAACCTGTACAAACTACAGCTGCTGTCCTCAAACTTGGCGTTGGCGTGCCTTTTCTCTTTCCCGAACACTTTGGTGTCCACTGCTTCGAACACTCGTGAGTCCATGAGTGCCTGACATAGACGCAATGCTTTGAAACGTGGCACGTCATTGTCGCCGCAGAACTTGTTCTGGATGATGTGAGCCAACACTACATCCACAGCCTCAGAGCCCAGGAAGCAGTTTTGGTAGGATTTCAGGTTGTGGCGTCGTCTCTTAACCTCCACCTGCGCCTGCAGGTTGTTAATGATGCTGCTCCAGATATAGGTGGCACGGAACGGCTTCCCGGCCATCTGGTGTGGAAGGAAATGAAAGAAGAATATCGGTAATTATTGCTTAGGAAAAGTAAATAAATGTTTTCCTTCCTTTTTATAATTCATTCATTCATTCATTTTCTACCGCTTTTCCGAACTACCTCGGGTCACGGGGAGCCTGTGCCTATCTCAGGCATCATCGGGCATCAAGGCAGGATACACCCTGGACGGAGTGCCAACCCATCGCAGGGCACACACACACACACACTCTCATTCACCCACGCACTCACACACTATGGACAATTTTCCAGAGATGCCAATCAACCTACCATGCATGTCTTTGGACTGGGGGAGGAAACCGGAGTACCCGGAGGAAACCCCCGAGGCACAGGGAGAACATGCAAACTCCACACACACAAGGCGGAGGCGGGAATCGAACCCCCAACCCTGGAGGTGTGAGGCGAACGTGCTAACCACTAAGCCACCGTGCCCCCCTCCTTTTTATAATATTTGATCATATTTAGAGCTCATTTGGAAAATAGTCAAGAAATAGGAATAATAGTAGTAGTCCTTGTCATTAGGACATTAGCTAACACTGAAACTAGCTAGCTAGCGTTCTGTAATACTTATCACCAAGCTAGAGTTCCTCACCCTAAGCATAGCTCATTTAACTACCTAACTTTATTATTTAGCAAAACAACAGTAAACTTTTTTTTTTTGCTTTTATCAGATAATTCTATAAACGCCCAAGTTCTCTAATAGGATACTGGATTTGTAGACATTTCCTTAAAAAAATGGATCTTAGCCACCACCTTTTTTTTCAATGCCGAAACCTAATTTGTCACAAATTATCTGTAACAGATGAAGCAGGATATGTTTTCCCACATCATTTATACTCAGTAGAGCAGCACTGGGAAACAGACAGCTTTATAAGAATTTAGGCTCCAATATAAAGATCATTTGTAGCCAAAGTCAATATTGAGAAAGCCATACAAATCATAGCAGACCAGCTAATCATTTCTCACAAGCTAAATTTCCTCTTTGCGCTGGGACATGAAGCTCTGAAGGTGTGTTCGGTCCCTCAGAAATCTCCCGCACTAGTTTCATAGAGGAGAAGCCAGAGTCCCACAATCTCTTTACACGTGCATATTGAATTCACTTTCAGCGACCCTCCCAGCAAACACCCACTCATTAAAGGAACTGGGCTGCAAGACAAAGGAGGTTCTGCAGATCAGTACCACATGTGGGGAAAAAAGCAAAACTGTGTCTGAGAGCTTGCTGAAGCACACAGAATGAACATGCTCCCTTTGTTTAAGAATCAATTACTTAAATAAAGAAGCTGGTTTATTTCAGTTAAAATCTGATGAACGGTTATGAAATGAACTATGATGCCAATTCCTCTAACTTTAAAAAAGAGTGGTCATTAGATAAATGTGATAAAAAATCATGTTGTCCAGCACTGAGGTCTATACAGACAGTGTGTGTTGTTAGATTAGTTCTTTCCTTCCACCTAAATCGCTTCCTGTTAATGGAGTAATGTTATATATAGGGAGACAGCTTGCATATCACTGAACATTTACTTGCAGAGCAGCAGCTGTGTAAACCTTCCACACAATACAATAAGATTTCAATTTCTAAAAAAAAAAATATGTGATACTTCACAATACAACTAAATCTGTTAGGATACAATACAATGATTTACTTTGATTTGATAGCCTCTAACTCATATGGTATCAAAATTGTTCATACTCCGGCGTATGCGAATTGTTAATTTCTGATTTATAATGATACAGAGAGAGACTGACTTCAGGATAAGAGCAAATCACCTCGCCAATTGGTTTCAAAAATATTATTTATTTGTATATAAATTACAAACATGAATCGATTTATGACTGTTGCCTCGATATATATGCACTTTCATTCTGAATCACTTTAATCCAAAACTACTTACAGCTTAACAAATGAGCTTAAGGATCTTGATTATGGACCCAATAGGGGAATCTTGAAATTGTTGGTGTTTTCATGCTATCATATTTCATGCTATCATATATATTACTTGGCATAAATAGGAAACGTCCTGCAGCCCAGAAGACTATATTATTGACATTCTCCCAAATAGAGATAGCTCTATACCACTATAAGAATATCTCAATAGTCTCATTATATATAAATATTTACAATTGTAAAAAAAGACAATTTTTAAAACCCAACTCACATCCTTCCTTTTGTTACAGTACCCAATCCATTGGTATCAGAACGATAAAAGTGGGACTAATGCCATCTCTACCAGAAGCACCTTATGAAGCGTTTTGTGGTTACAAAATTGCATTTTTGAGCATCCAGTATCACCCAAATGATGATGGGTTCCCTTTGTCTGTTTCCTCTCGAGGTTTCATCCTGATATAATCTCAGAGAGTTTTATATTGCCACTGTCTCCTCTGGCTTGCTCATTAAGGATACATTTAAAATGATTAATTTATATCCTGAAATTGTATATTTCTGCAATGCCCATTGTTAAAACCACTATACATATATATTATATATACATACTATATACACTATAATAAAAAAAACTACAGTAATTGTCCAACCATCATCTCTCAAAAACTTGTATTTTTATACAAAGGTTAGACTGTTGTGTAAATGTATTATTAAGGAAATATACCTTGTTTGTTCTCATTTCATTTGAGTCAGCATTATATATCGGCTAATTCTAGTTTTAAAATGAAGTCTTTCTGTTGATGTTATCACGTAGTTCAACGATTGACACATGAGTGCAAGGATTGTGGTAACAGCAGTCCAAAGCCTCCAAGGTCTCTCCAAGTGGACTATCCACAGCAGTCCCATGCATCTCCAGACAAATTTTTAAACCCCTCAGATCCTTCCTTTTGTTACAATGCCCAATCCATTGGTATCAGAACGATAAAAGTGGAACTATTGCCATCTCTACCAGAAGCACCTTATGAAGCGTTCACAGGGTTACCCCCTGGGTCACACTCAGGTGGGAATGCCACTCCTCAGTCGCAAGCAACACACACTGTTGTGTTTAGCCAACAAGATAGTAAATAACCACTGAGGGGTTTGTTCCCATGATGACTCACAAGACAGTGTGACGGGATAACAAAGCTTTTCCACAACAATACCCTAACAGTAGCACACAGGCAATGGTGACAAGGACAGAGCAGATGCTATGACGAAATACAGAATATCTCGTGTTATTTCAAGCAGAGACAGGTGTGAATGGCATATCCTTAGGGGGGACGCTAAAGAAGAGTTATTTGGTTCTGTTTGAGTTCTCTCTCTCTCTCTCTCTCTCTCTCTCTCTCTCTCTTTCTTTCTCTCTCTCACACACACACACACACACACACACACACACAAGCTTGAGTACATGCTGTAAATCTTAAAAGCATGTTATAGCAACCAATTTCAAATTCAAGCCCCAAACAACACTGTACTAATAAACAGAGCAGCAGCTCAGATTCCAGACTGATTCTTTAATACGAATTACATCTATACAGATCATTCTGCAATTATTCAGCAATATATCAAAATACAGATGTTTACACACACACACACACACACACACACACACACACACACACACACACACACACACACGCTTTCACTAATCTACTTTACATTTACTTAATCCAACATTATAATTCTTATTTATCGTATGCTCATATAAAACAACATTCATAATGAATTTTAGCACCCACTATATCATATGTATATAATATATTATATTATAATAATTATATACTCACTGACAACGCACGCGCACATATACACACATAATCACATACCTGCAAAGGCTTCCAGAAAAAAAAAAGACTAAAACAGCACAAAAAACTTATTGTTTCAAAGCATCACATTATATTTGAGTTTATATTACCTGGAGGTCGGTGCATGACACACTCGCATGTAAATCCGAACTGATTCACCAAGAGAAAGCGATGTGTGCGTCGCTCACACGCACTGACTCCGCCCACTCGCACTTTAGATACGCCCCCAAGCCAAGATACTAAACTAATTTGCATAATAATAACAATAGACCAACAAAACAGAGCTGTCGAAACTTTTAGCTTTAAAATGGTCAAACAGTTTCACTTGATTTCAATGACTTCAGTTTTCACTTACTTTCAGTAACTAAGCACAAAAGAGCTCTGACAAGATGATATGGTATAATTAAAAGGAAAACATTTCAAACAGAGCTAAATAGAAATAAATCAATATTTTCCAATGGTCAGTACCTTAATTGAGGCAGATCCTATTTTAATTTTTTTATTTACATTTATTAATTGATCTATTATTATTAATTTATTCAATGTAGCTCTGACTTGGTCTATGCAGCTCTGTCTTGTTCTTTGTAGCTCTGACTTGTTCTATGTAGCTCTGTCTTGTTCTATGTAGCTCTGTCTTGTTCTGTGTAGCTCTGACTTGTTCTGTGTAGCTCTGACTTGTTCTGTGTAGCTCTGACTTGTTCTATGTAGCTCTGTCTTGTTCTGTGTAGCTCTGACTTGTTCTGTGTAGCTCTGACTTGTTCTGTGTAGCTCTGACTTGTTCTGTGTAGCTCTGACTTGTTCTATGTAGCTCTGACTTGTTCTGTGTAGCTCTGACTTGTTCTGTGTTGCTCTGTCTTTTTTTTTTGTAGCTCTGACCCTTTCTATGTAGCTCTGACTTGTTCTTTGTAGATCTGACTTTTTCTATGTAGCTCTGACTTGTTCTATGTAGCTCTGTCTTGTTCTATGCAGCTCTGTCTTGTTCTATGTAGCTCTGACTTGTTCTATGCAGCTCTGTCTTGTTCTTTGTAGCTCTGACTTGTTCTATGTAGCCCTGTCTTGTTCTATGTAGCGCTGTCTTGTTCTATGTAGCTCTGTCTTGTTCTATGTAGCTCTGTCTTGTTCTGTGTAGCTCTATCTTGTTCTGTGTAGCTCTAACTTGTTTTTTTTAGCTCTGTCTTGTTCAATGTAGCTCTATCTTGTTTTATGCAGCTCTGACTTGTTCTTTGTAGCTCTGTTTTGTTTTATGTAGCACCATGCAACATTGTCTCATTTTACTGTGTACCACATGACCTATATATGGTTGAAATGACAATAAAAGCTTCTTGACTTATAATGTAAATAATAGTGTTGTGGAGTAATCTGGATAATTATACCAGCTACAAATGACATTTACATTTCCAGCATTTGGCAGACAACCTTATACAGAGCAACTTACATTATCTCTCATTATTACATTATCTCATTATTTTATACAACTGAGTAATTAAGGGTTAAGGGCCTTGCTCAGGGGCCCAACAGTGGCAGTTTGGTGGACCTGGGAGCAAACCCACAAACCTCTGATTAGTAGCCCAACACCTTAACCACTAGACTACCACTCGCCATTGTACCACACGAGTTGTTGCCATTGTTATAACTGTTTTTGTTGTTATATATGTGTTATTCTGTTTAAAGGAAATTATCTATTTTGTAACATCCAGTGTTTGTGCAATATGACTGAGGATGTGTGTATATTATAAATCGTATGACAGTCCTTTCTTCTAGACCTCCCATGGCGTCACTGTAACAATCTGGTTGCAATCTCTCATTGTTTTGTGGTCATCATAATGATGCTATTGGCTGTAGTTCTGTTACATAAAGCACTTTGAGGGTTGTTGTGTCTATATGGGACCTTTTTCTCTCTCTGCCCACTTGCTAGTTGGTGTTTCAGTACCTCATGTTTTACAAATTAAGCCACGGTCATGGCCTGTTAGTCACCAGACCTGATCTGAAGAAGGCATTTTATGATATTCTGAGTTATACAAGAAATGTCACTGCCTGAATATTACAAATCAGAAGATCCTGAATCAGTTCAAATGATACAAAAGACCTTCTAGCAAGCAACAGGATAGACATACAAAGCTATCTCTATGTACTGTATTAGTCTTCATTAATCCTAATCAGTGTTGGTTAAATAATAATTATAACAATCATTTAGGAGCTTTCCTAAAATGAATAATCATACATTTATTCCTACTTAATTACTACATATTTATTCCCACTGACTTTCTTAAATCTCCAGACTATGATCCATCTCACAGGACAACAGTGTCATTCTTCAGATTATATCTTTAATATGCATGTATCTACAGGCATTTTATGTAAATTATATAAATATAAGTGGCCATCTCCCAACAATGTGACGTTAGACAATAATAGAAATGTTTTACCCCTTCATAACTAGGTCTCTCCAGCCCAAATCTTTTATTTCCTTTATACTGAAAGTTTCCATGTGCTTCTCTTAAACTCCATGACTACATGACCTGTCAGCTCATTAACAACTCATCATTACATTAAAATGAGCATGAAAGTGCATTCATGTGCTGCAGAGAAACTTTATACTGGTTCATGTTATCGTTTAGCCTTGTCCAATCAACCACATGGCAGCAGTCTCAAACTACAGGAAGTTGTTGAAGTTTCACGAGGACATTCACACCTCTTGAGTGCATAAAACAACAAACGCAAGTGAGGGCAAATATCTCTGGGAACAATGCTAAGTACCATCTCAACATTGCTGCCACCATTTCCTTTGGAAATACTCAAAATGTGTATTACACACACACACACACACACGCACGTACACACACACACACACACACACACACACAGTTTTGCCTAACCCAAAAGCTGTCAGTTTATCGATATTTTGTTTCCAATGCAATGCCATATTTTACCTAAAATCTGTTCTATAATTCTATAAAATATAATTAATGTAAGTATATAAAGTAAAATATAATTACATAATAAAATATAATTTATATAATTTTATAAAATCTGTTTTATTAGTCTCATTTCTCTGTATAACTTGAATGGAATGTCATTTCCTCAGAACCACATTGTGACATAGTTTACAGGACTACATAAAGTGTAAATTCAGGACAATGACAAGTGTCAAATATACAACTAGACAAAATAGTGCATAACAACAGAACATAATGGAAACTAGTAACAACTTTTGACTATAAAGATAGACTCTATACTACAACACAATAAAGAAAATTAGAGGGAGAAAATTACATCAGCAAAAATGCTATGAAAGTGTCCCATAGCAGCATAATAGCATTATCTCATAAGATTCTGTTGAAAATCTAAAGTGCATACTTTCATATACTTGACCGCTTTGTCAAATAACAGGAATAGTATTCAAAATATTTATAAATTAAAGCTGTTGGCACAGTACTTTGGCACAGGAAGTGGGACCTGAGGGGTTAATTAACACCTGGTAAGAAAAATTCTGTTTGCACAAGATGGCCACCCCATAACATTACAACATGCAGATACACCGTTTATTTTTCATGATTTTTTTTTGTTCCTTCGTATTAATCTTCAGACTGAGGCTGTGCTTCCTTTTAGGCACCAGAAAGGCTGTGCCTACGTAACAGAGTGATAACATACAGCAGGACCTTTTCATGTTTGACTAAGAAGCATGTGATCGTGAACGACAACAGACTCACGTTAAGAAACCAGGGCACAGAAAAGCACAAAAGCACTTTCCTATTTACAGTATGCTCCCTGAAGATAATAGACATACAAGGTCTATGAAGACAGAAGTGTCAAACAAGACCATATACAGCACTGTAAACAGTGTGAAAGCATGTGTGCTCTGGATAATAAAGTGAAGTTGTGGGGAAACCAGTTGGACGGGGGAGGAACGGGATGATTTTTCGTTTCTTTCTTCTAAACAAGGTGCTTTGTTGAGGATTTCAAGGAAAGGAGGCAAAGTAAATTTGCCTTTCAATGCAGCAGTGCCGTTTCTTGTCGGGGGTTTCTTTTTCTCGGCACAGTGCTGAGCTTAAAGTTCTTTCCTCAGTCCAGTATGAAGAGAGCTTTAGCATTTCACTATACACTACTGGGTTTAATAAGAAGTAATTTACAAACATAAACATGAACTGATTTTACAGTCACTGAGGTATATGCACATATATAAAAAAAGTTTGTGTGGCCTTCAGTAAGTATTCTTGTACTTAAGTATTCTTATACATGTATACAGTATACAAAAGATATGTTAAACCTGTTAAGCCTAGAGAATATAAATATGTAGTGTGGTTAACGTGATTAAAGTATAAACATTTTGTATTTTCATATCAGATGAGATGAAATTTCTCACATTTTTCAGTCCATTAAATTTATAGTCATAAATGTGCCTTGACTGATTGCTTTAATGAGGTCATTTAAACAACAGTGCTAAAATATTGTGTTTAAAATTGAAAATATATCAATAGCATGATATAGAGTAAACTTCATATTAACACAACTTTAATAAACGATATAACACTTTTCAATGAGTCACAAGGCCAGTTGTTTGAAATGCTGGATTATGAAGAGTTGGAAAGACAAGTTAGTCCAGTATATCTAACATTACAATGCTCCAGCACTACTCGACAGGTGTTTTTAAAAAAAATTTTTAGACTTACCTTTATGTCGCCAATTAAACCAACATTTGTTGAGTGGAGGATTAATCCTTCCTAAAATGTAATGTATGTTAGAAAAAAGAAAAACGAGTGCTTAAAAAGCTCCTTCAACTGAACAACCTGCTCACGTGACTAAAAACTGGTTCTACAGCTCTCCTTTTTTCTCTGAAGGAATGATTGCAATGGCATTGTTATGTAAAAGCAGCTCCCTGTGTTTAGTGAGTTTACTGGTATCATAACACTCATCAGTGTAACACATTACGGCTTCAGCTGAAACGTCATCAAGGCACCTGTTTAAACCTGGCAAAATTATAACTGACTTTGTTTCCTTATTCTGTCCTTTTTATCAGAAAATGTATATTCTTTAACCTCTATGTTCTCATCCCAGAGAAGTTTATTAGCTCAGCACTAAAAAGGTCTACATGGCATGTTATATTGCATCAAAAGGAGAACAGAAGCAAGGGATGCCAGGATGGTGAAAAGTAGTATGGACTAAGGAATGTTTTCTTCTATTATTGAACAATTCAATTAATTTCATAAGGAACAATATTAACCAAATTGATAGAAAAAAATAATCTGCTATGTAGAAAATCATCTGAAAAATTCAAGACAATATGTTAAAAAATAATTATCCCATTCTGTAAAATGTATTTTTCATTTTGTTGCCCAAAAAAAATGTGGGCATTGTTGAAATTCTCAGAACAGGCCTAGTGACAATCCAGAACCGAGGCCAGGGAGCAGACAAGCAGGCAAAACTGACCATCATTCAGGAAGGTTTTTAGTAACATAATTAACATAAAAATAGCATGTTTGATCTGTATTTAGGACAAATAAATAGTAGATCTCTTAACCATAAATCATTTACAATCTTATTGTAAATGAAATGCATACTGATCAAGAATTTAATGTGCTTTTTTTAACAAAAAAAAAAAGGAATGCGCAAAGAGGATTCATCACAAAAACACAAACAACTCGTAAAATTTGTTAAGCCAATGTAACATACATTGCCACAAAAAAAAAGCCTACACGGTCATTATCGCTAATTAGTATTTGCAGATGCCCAGGGTTATATTTTGAATTTCTACATGATTTTCTAGAATGAATTTTAAACCTGACTGTAAACAAAGTCAGCAATTGTTAAAGGGAATTTAATTTTCATTTTAATAATCTGCAAGAGCCTATGAGAACAGTGTTTGTGTATATTTTGTTATCAGAAGAGGGAAAAAAACAGGAGAAAAAGGACAAAAAGAAAAACAACAGGGCAGCAAAAACTAGCACACTTGTATACTGATCATACTGGCACCATAAAACAGACATGATAAAGATAAAGCTTTAAATATTGTTGAATTCAACTGGTAGTTCAAATTCCAAAGTGCATGGAAGAAAAGCATCCTGAGCTATAGAAAGCCTCTCAGTGTTGCTTGATCAGCAAATTTCTCCACCTTAATAGATGATAAAATAATGCTAGATTCTTTTTTATTAAACAGTAGGATGTTAAATAGGAACAAGACTGGCATAGATTGTTTCCAATGACAAAATAAAAAAAATATTACACATTATTACCTTAAAGTCAGACAATTTAATGACTAACTATGTCCAAAACTTTATTTATTTCAGAAGAGCGATTAAAACTGTTAACTCTGATCCAAAAGGCTGAACTCATTTCACTAATTTTCTCTTCATAATCACCCACTTTTTTTAACTAGATCCTTTACCTCCACATTTCCAGAGAAGCAATAGATCCTTTTAAAAAAAAAAAAAATCAACACCTCCCCTCTCCTAGCACTATGTACTTACACTATATGGACACCATAACATCAGACTCCGGAATGCTGGGTAAATATCTATACCTAATATACTCTAATAATCTGAAAATGGTTTCTTGGACTCTAGCAGTGATGACAATTTAGCCACAAGGGCAATAGAAAGGTCAGCACTGATGTTCGGTGAGGAAGCCTGGCACAATCAGGATTCCAGTCCATCCCAAAGGTATTCAGTGGACTGAAGGTAAGCGCTCTGTACTGAACACTTACGTTCTTCCGATCCAACCGCGGAAAGTGTCTTTACTGAACAAAGCTCTGAGGTTTTGTAATGCTGGAACAAGTTTGAACTTCTTAGTTTCAGGGAAGGGAAACTGTAATACTACATTATACAAAGACATTCTTGTAATACTAGCATAAATTAAAAGCTCACAGTCATACAGTATCCAAAACCAGCTGTGATACAAAACAAATTTGAAACAATTTTAGGTGAACGTGTGGTGATTTAGATGTGTATAATTTGGGAGGTAAGGTTATATTCTTTTTAGCAAGATTATACTTTTGGTCCAGATACTCAAATTGTTTTGACTGTGAAATTACAGTCACAAGTATTCTTTAAAAAATAGATTTAGACAATACCAGAGTGTTAGCTGATGCAAGTGATCAGATGTAAGATAGTATAACTTTGCCACATTCACACTACTGAACTTTCAGTAAACTGACTTTCTGTGGGTTGAAGCTGTTCCACCCAAACCCACCAGCTCAATCTCTGACAATAGGAACGACAGTATCGACAGTTCACAAAAACAAAATTCCTCCCTGCGTCAAACCAGAAAGCAGAGTTAACAATCCTCAAAGAGTCCTCTCAGATTTGTTCCCACAGATGAGCGTGCTGTTATCAATATTCATACATTTTTCAGCTCTAGGGCAGACTTTGGTGTGTGCTGAAACAAATATCAGTTTCTTCTAGCCATGTGCTCTGTGGAATCCCAAACGCCCCTCATCGAAACCCGCTGCACAGTGACCTCCTTCACCAAGGATTGGTGCTGGACATTGCCGTCTTTGTTTTAAACGCTACAGAGCCTTTCTGACAATCATATTTTGTTCAACAGAGGATATTGTCACAGGCTGAACAGTTTTTCCATGAAACAGTCGTGGGACGGATCGGAAAGTACCAGCGCAGGACACAATACTTTAAAGTCTGAGGTCATGAGCAAGCATTTTCAAATGAGATCCTAATGCAGACGTAATGAACAGGATACGCAAATATAGAGATTTTATTTTCATAGCAGGATTTCTGAATTACCTAAACACTGTTTTGCCCAAGTACAAATAACGCTACTCTGGATAGAGTTCTTTATTGTAGTGTATAGTGTATTGTTGTCTGCAACATGCATGCTAGGTGGAACTGTACTGTTGTTCTGAATCCCTCATTTTATGTAGCTCTGTATTGTTATGTTGCACCATGATCCTGCAGGAACATCGTTTCATTTCACTGTATACGGCTGAAATGAAAATAAAAGCTTCTTGATTTGCTTTGACTTTGAGCATGGAGAATAAATATGAATTTAAATGTTCAAGAAAATAATCTATAAACAGTTAAAATATCTACAATCTGCCTAAGCACGAAGTGACACACACATACAAACACAGTGATTTAATCTACTATTGTGTGTAATTTGTGTACAGGAGTTAAGCATTAACCAGCCAGTCCTTGTAGAGGTATGAAAGCTCAAGGTGACTTAAAATTCCTCGGAATCTCCATGCTGTACCTGCACATAGATAAACCTAAGAGGAAGTGGAAGTGAAAAAGAATAAATACATAAAATGATGGGGAAAGATGAGCTGAATCTGGACTTCCTTTCCAGGTTGCTCAAATTCCCACTGAATATACATAATCACTGAGATCCTAATTGGAATAATTGCAATCCATTTTCATATGAATTCATTTTGCAATGTGAAAACCAAGTAAACAAATAAGCAGTTCAGGATTATGGGTTTGCTCAAGGGTTAAAATAGGGCTTTCTGTCAGCCTCAGGGTCTGAACTCATTAGATTTCTGCCACTAGACAAAAGAATAAGGTTTGAAATGGAAAGAAATTGGAGACAATGTGCCATAACATTTAATAATTGTGGCTGGATTTTACTTGATTACTTGTTTTATTGTATCTTTTACCAAGAAGATATCTTGATAATTTGTCAAGAATAAATAGGTTTTTAATTGTTTTGTTAAATTGTTCCTTTGAGGTAAATTGTACGGCCGTATAACACGAACGTGGCACGAATGTAAACGGATCCGAAACCTTAGCCGCAACATTAAATGAAACTCAGACTCAGTTGATTCAATGGTAGGAAATTTATTTTTTCGCATATCAAAAAAAAAAAATCCTCGAAGGTTGTATCACAGCTACACTTGAAAAGCCAAAGCATCAAATCTGTGCAAAACTGCAGCAAATGTAATTTTCTACAGTAAAGAAGTGATCTTAAGATACACTTAATTCAAGGATAGAAATTTGCCATAGAAACACACTGGGAAGCTTTTTTTTTTATATATATAAAACAGAGTGTACCGCAAAGTCGATCAGGAAAGTAATATTTCCTTTGTGGAAAAAATACATTTATGTTTAAGATAAAGGGTTTTGAGAGACTATCAAATATAGTTCCTGCAAGAAAATAGTTCCAATGCTGTTTATTACATCATCACAAAAGAAGTATAAGAATTGCACCAACTCCATCTTTATAACCTTTGTCATATTAAAGGAGTTTAAAAAGAGTCAAATCCATCCAAAGAGCTCTTTTTACAAAATGTACAATATCATATAGAAAATTTTTTACATATATATCTATGTATTTATATATTTATACAACCGTTAGCAAACCCTCTTTCTCCAATCTCAAAATGTTGTTCTTATTTAAAATTAGTGTTGCTAAATCTCAAGGTAAATCGACCTGTTCCACACATTCATAACCAAGACTTGTCATGTTTGTTCAGTCTGGCTGATTAGATAATAATAAAAAGCTTAAAATGTGATTTAAAAAAACCACAAAAACAAAAAAACACAAAAACAAATCATAAAAAAAAAAACCTGACTAAAATCCCTTGTATCGGTGGTTCCAAGAACAGACAGACAATCAGCTGCTGTATTTTTTTTGTATAATATTTCTATTAAATCTTCTTATCTGCTTCATAATCGTTTCACCATTCTCAATAATCTTATAGTACTCTCATTGTGGTCTGGCATTTTTTCACATTTTTTCTTTTCATTTTCAAATGGTGTGAAATGTTCTTGTTTAATGCTTCTCATTCGAATGTTCCATATTCTAACGTTTATACACATGGTTCCTCGTCCTCTCAGTGTTATTTCATCCTTTGAGGATCTCCATTTTCTAGATCTTTTCATGTCTTTACATAGTTTACAGTTTTCCTATTTCGGGATGTTTCTCTAGCTTTTAGTGTCTCTCCTCATGAATAATCATCTTCTCAGGCTTTAGACATGATTCTCAGGTTTCTGGTGCTTCTTCATCTTCTGCTGCTTTACTATCTCCATCTTGTCAGTTAGTGCTTTAAAAAGGACCTATGAACTGCATCCACTTGATGTTCTACTGCTCTACTGTCTGGTTAAAGGCAGGCCTGCTGGACCTGTGTGAGAAGCTCTCCGAAACGGTCAAAGAGTCCCTCCACCCACGCTCGGTTTCCTATGCAGGTCTGAACAGTCTCCTCCTGTCCCACATCCATGCCACGTGAGCGCAACAGTGTAATCTGATACACAAAAAACCCACAAGAGTTCACACACATACATCAGAGGAACAACATGGAAACTTTCACTGAAGGAGTAACACCACCAAAATGCATATACATGTTTTATTTCCTACAATATACCTACATACTGACATTCATTACTCTGTCACATGAACAGTTATGATGTTTTCTCCAGAGCCAAAAACTATGTGTGTTAAGTGATTGGAGTTGATATGCAGGGGTTTATAGAAATGTATGTGTTTGCTGTTGGGAATCTATAAAAACCCTGGGTATATAACTAACAACATAATAGCATGACCTTTTGAATCCGACATCCGAAAAAAAATCCCCACATGATCTCACCTCATCCATACACATCAGATATGTGTGGTACTTGTAGTGCTGCAGCGAATGATAGAGAGAAAACCAATGTGTTTTCTGCTGCTCCACTGTGTACTCCTGAGAGACAGAGAGAGACAGAGAGAGAGAGAGAGAGAGACAGAGAGAGAGACGTAATGCTAAATAATAATAAAAACAAGTCCACCTAGTGGTTAAAAGCAAATACTACAAACCATCCATTCGCTAAGCTCAGTGAACACATCACTAGACTGATTCATTGTGCAACTCACCAAGGGAAGTTTAATAGGAGATTTGGCTGGTTTCATGGTCTTCCTGTTATACGCCTTCCCACTCAGTCTGACTTTAAAAGTGGGAGTCTCTCCGTCTGTTTTCAGCTCAGTCACCACTGACAACTCAGGAAAGATGTCTAAAGCGTTCTGAAGGGGACGGAAAAAGACAGAGTCGGTCAGGCGTAGCAACGGATGACAAAACAAACGCAAAAAACAAACACAAATGGAGAGCTTTAATTAAAATATATTCCAATTCCTGATCACAAGAATGGGCCACCACAGTTGTGTAGTTGTGTTATGCCTGTTAATGTTCTCTTGTATCCTGTAAACATTATTATGTAATTGCTTCCTCCATTAAGGAAATGCGATCCTTTTTCAAATGAGTCTGAATTAAGATGCCGTCCTTCTGTCATTATGCTGCTTCTGCAGACTGCATTTAATCGTTTAGCACAAATATAGTGAACAGGGGTGGAATGATACCCAAAACTAAATTATAATACAATACAATACAATGATGTCTTTATATTATGCATTTCCTAACCAGCAAAAATAAGCACTGCCGGAATATGAGCTTTAAGATATTTTTTGATCAGAACCATCAACAAAACCGTAAACTGAAACTTTACAATAATACAGTGTGTGTGTCATCTGTTCAGATGATGCTCTTAGATGCATATGAAGAAGGAGACAAATGCTGTACATAAAATGAAACATGGCTAATGAAACATGAGATCTCTGGTCAAGATTTCACTGGTGTGACTCAAGAGATGTGTCTTATTTCCCAAATTGATGTCCGTTTTCTCCAGCGTACCAAATTTCATAAATCAACAGGTATGAACTTCTCAAGTGAATTTTAACCCAACCTGATTTGGTATTAACGCCAGCGTTTGTAACTCGTCTTGGTGAATCTGGCACAGTGTAACGGTTCGATCCAACAATCTTGCAACTAACAGAGAAGCCAAACTGTTACACCAGAACTTAAATATGTGAAGACATTTTCCAGTTGCTGCTTGTTCTGGATCTTAGCCATTACTGTTTTCCCCAGCTAATACAGTAATGCATACTCGCCAACATTGAGAAGCTATTGATGTTCGTGCTTTATTGAGTTGAATGATACAGCTCAAATAATATAAGCAGTATTTAATGATGAATTACCTACCTTATCATACACACTACTGAATGTATTGTCTGATACACAGATCAATGAAATCAAGATTGAATTGTGCTGAACAATATGATATGTTGCATATTGTCTGCTCTATTTTTGCATGTACTCGATGTCTTCACTAAAATAAACTGCACTAACCGCAGTGCAAAGCAGATCAACAGGAAGTTACTCTTGATGTACATTAAGGAGCGCTTAAAGTAAGTCAGGTGTCTGTGGAAGTTGAAGGTTTGCTCACTTTAAACACCTGACCCACTCGCAGTTTGGGCAGCAGCCTCCTTCTGTTGTCTGTGATCATACCGTCTACTTTCTTCATATGAGGCAGCAGAAGTTCATCTGAAAGTTCAAACAACAATACAGACACATGAAAACTCTCACTATCTGTAAACACACCTATGCACTCGATGTCAAACTGTGATGTGAACGATATGTGACATGTTTCTTGCTTTTTCCTTATGTAAGCAGGTTTAATGCATTACTTATGTAATATGTATTTGCTCTTTCGGTTACCGTGGCTTCACTTAACCCTGGTTTAAAATGATCTGAAAAAAAAAAAAATGAAAGAAATTTCCAAAAAAGTAAACGTTCCTAATTGAAATTGTGGGTCGTTCTGTGTTAAAGTTAGGGTCTCTGTTGTTTGAAAGCCAATGTTGACATATAAAATCACCAAAACAAACACGCCCCTAACCCAAATGGGTCCCACCCCTGTATTGATAGCTCCGCCCACACATACATACGTAACCCAGGCAACTAATGGAAAGAAATGTGTCTTTATCATAGCTGAAGGGAAGAACAATACGATTGCAGATAAACAAACAAGCAAAAATGACACACAAGCATAATCATGCAAAGGACGGCATATATTAGTTCTGTGAATCAAAGCAAAACCAACGTTACTCACCTATCGAGAAGGAAAAAAGCGCCTTGGCGTCTTAAGTAAAGTTGGTCGCATATTAACAGATTGGAGTTTCCCGAGTCAATAACTCCTGAGCTAAACGCTGTTACTAGCAAAACGTGGTTGTAGCTGCGTCTCTACATTACTACGATAGAAAAGAGCTGTTATTTGTGTAGTAACAGCGTTTAGCTCAGGAGTTATTGACTCGGGAAACTCCAATCTGTGAATATGCGGCCATCGTCTCGCTCCTTCAGTTCTCTCCATCTCTAAAGCTGGTCCTATATTAACACGGGTCCTACTTCTTGTCTTATCGTAAGTCTTTCTTCGCTTTCTTTATTTGTTTTTACCCTCCAAGTCAATGTTAAACCCGCTTTTTGCTAATGTCACACATGCGCACTGAACACTCTCTCCGCCCATATTGACAAGACACACCCCTTTCTGCTCATTGGCTACACGTTTGTTTTGTATTTGTTTAGTTTGTTGGCTGTTTTCTGAAGCATTTCTCAAACAAGAGACCCCACTTAAAGGACAACACGCCTAGCATGTTAATCATCCCTTTCTCAATTATCAGATCAACTCTCACAGTATCACAGAATGTGTTTTCGACCATTATTTTGCTTAATATTGACCCCAAATAGCAAGAGACTATCTGTGAAACAGATCTGCACAGTATGACAGTAAATAGTCTTAGTTTATAGCTACTATCAGATAGTTATATCACAGTTTCAGATATTTAAAAGGCATGGTTATTTCAGGAATGGTTAATATTCAGCTTGCACAATATTGTTATTGTGGATTGGTTGGACTGCAGCATAAGCTGAAATCGTTGACAATGAATCAACAGATCGATAAATCATGGCACCTCTGAAATCTGTCAGCACCCCTCATGGTTGAACTGCAATATTAACATAATAGCCATGGCATGAAAATGCTGAAGGGAATATTTATAATGGCACTGTGATTAAAATTCAGGGTGAAGCAGGAGATAAGAACATCTGTAAAAGTACACAATAGTCTATTTTTAAACGTTCCACTGCTTCCGTCCCACTTTGTGCTAATGTGCCTTTTGCAGAACAAAGCTTTTTACAATATAATCCTTCTGAACTGGAGTGAAAGGGGGGCATGGTGGCGTAGTGGTTAGCACGTTTGCCTCACACCTCCAGGGTTTGGGGTTCGATTCCCGCCTCCGCCTTGTGTGTGGAGTTTGCATGTTCTCCCCGTGCCTTGGGGGTTTCCTCCGGGTACTCCGGTTTCCTCCCCCGGTCCAAAGACATGCATGGTAGGTTGATTGGCATCTCTGGAAAATTGTCCGTAGTGTGTGATTGCGTGAGTGAATGAGAGTGTGTGTGTGTGCCCTGCGATGGGTTGGCACTCCGTCCAGGGTGTATCCTGTCTTGATGCCCGATGACGCCTGAGATAGGCACAGGCTCCCCGTGACCCGAGGTAGTTCGGATAAGCGGTAGAAAATGAGTGAGTGAGAGTGAACTGGATTGATATCAAGGTCTACGGACTATATAGGAATTTATTTATTTATAAACTGATATAAAATCGGTCACTAAGTCAAATTGTGTGCTCCTGATGTCCTTACCGTTCTCTCTCTCCAATGTGATCATGACGTCTGCGTCCAGAGCAACGCTGATCAGCAGCTCCACAAAACTCTTGAAGGTCTCCTTCATTGTCCTGGTGTTGAGGAAGCGAGAAGTAAACGGGACTGGCGGTATAAATTCTGAGATTAGAGAGGACACAGAAGGACACTTAAACACAGAAAAGGGTGCACTATAAGACTTTGCAGCGAGTTACACCTCTGCTGTGCACAGTACGAGAGAACAGTATGACAAACAAATATGGTATTATTTCCAGAGAAAAAAAAAACTTTCAAAAACATTCCAATAGGTTGGAAAAAAGAAATGTGCATTTCCAGCAACTTGGGAATATTCCAGATGTAAAGCAACATCCTGTAATCAATACACCAATAAAATCCCTTTACCTCAGGTTACTGAGACAGACTACGAGCAGGGCTTCATTTGTATGAAGCCATCTGTCCCATCTGTAATATTTTTAAGCCGAGTCTTTACGTTATTTTATGCGTTAGTGAACATGACAAATGATAATCATCAGCATTAATAAATATTAAGTACCGTATTTTCCAGACTATAAGCCGCAAGGTTCAAAGCACGGGAAGTTAGCCGCTTATTAACAGATTGGAGTTTCCAGAGTCAATAACTCCTGAGCTAAACCCTGTTACTAGCAAAACATGGTTGTAGCTGCCTCTCTACATTACTACGATAGAAAAGAGGTGTTATTTTTGTGTAGTAACAGCGTTTAGCTCAGGAGTTATTGACTCGAGAAACTCCAATCTGTGAATCTGCGCCAACTTCCCGCTCTTTCAGTTCTCTCCAGCGCTGGAAAGCTGATCCTATATTAACACGGGTCCTACTCAGTTTTCTGAAGCATTTCTTAAACATCGGAGACCCTACCTTTAACTCCGACACCGAAGGAGATGACTTAAGTGGTTTCAGTGCACAGGAAGAGGAAGATAGTGACCGATGACTTTCTTGGTAGGCTACTGTTTACTAATTCTTTATTTTTTGTTACAAGCCGTGTTTCGTTAAAGCCTATTTATTTTTGTTACAAGCTGTGTTTCGCTAAAGCCTGTGTAAAGTTAAAGCACCTGCGGCTTATAGACATGTGCGGCTTATTTATGTTCAAAATAATAATTTTTTTAAAATTCAGTGGTTGGGGCTTATATTCAGGTGCGCTTAATAGTCCGGAAATTCAACACATGCTGAAAAAAGTCAACACATGCATCAACTGACTGAATTTGTTTGAAACATCAATGAGTTAAAAAAAAAATATAAATACACATAAATCAGCAACCTTGAAGGTACTGTAACCACAATAATTTTGATTACTGAAACATTCGCCTATCGATCTTATAACAGTCAATCATGCGCCAAACATATTTGTACACTTTCATGAAGTTAATAAGACAAAAGGACATTTTTGTAACCAAGAAACTGGAAAGCAGAAACGCATCTGTACCAAAGACTTGGGGAAACCCAAAGAGTTGGGAAACTGGACTTTTACAAAGAGCTGATACTGGACACTCCTTCTGTAAACATTTATTAAATGGTTGCTTACAGAAATCTTCACCACAAAAATAAGTTTTATATGCCCTAGATTATGAGCTGTTACCATAGAAACAGTAATATATAAAAACAAGTGTATTAATATAAAATTAATTACCTTCATGTAAATCATTTCATTAAAGCCAGAAAGCTAGTCTGATGGTTGAAATAAATTGGACAGGTTTCAGGTTCTTTCTCCAGCAGAATTACTCACCATCATCTTCACCTACAGCTTCTGAAGAAGCCAACTGTGCAGATTCTGTGAACTCTTCCTTCCATTTTTTCCTCTTTTTCGGTGGTGGTTCAGCCTTGGCTTTTGGCTGCTTTGGCCTGGGTTTGGACAGGCTTTGTTTTGTGCTGGATTTCAGAACAGAGGAGTCAGAAATGGCTGATGCTGCAGCTCTCTGGACAAGCAGAGCTTTCTGAGAGCCTCTATGCAAAATAGATATGAAAATACAAACTGATTAGCAGATCCAACTACTTGGATTTAGAATATCTATCTATCTATCTATCTATCTATCTATCTATCTATCTGTCTGCCTATCTATCTGTCTGCCTGTCAGTCTGTCCACCTGTCTGTCTATCTGTCTGTCCGCCTATCTGTATGTCCGCCTATCTGTCTATCTATCTATCTATCTATCTATCTGTCTGTCTGCCTAGGTGTCTGACTGCCTAGGTGTCTGACTGCCTAGGTGTCTGACTGCCTAGGTGTCTGTCTGTCTGCTTGTCTATCTATCTGCCTGCCTGCCTGCCTATGTCTGTCTGTCCGTCTGCCTATCTAGCTGTCTGCCCATCTAGCTGTCTGACTGCCTAGGTGTCTGACTGCCTAGGTGTCTGTCTGTCTGCTTGTCTATCTATCTGTCTGCCTGCCTGTCTGCCTATCTATCTATCTATCTAGCTGTCTGCCTGTCTAGCTGTCTGCCTGTCTAGCTGTCTGCCTAGTTATCTGTCTGTCAGCTTGTCTATCTATCTGTCTGTCTGCCTGTCTATCTGTCTGCCTAGATAGCTGTCTGCCTGTCTATCTATATGTCTGTCTGTCTGTCTATCTATACTGTATGTCTGTCTGTCTGTCTATCTATATGTCTGTCTATATGTCTGCCTGTCATCTATAAGTCTGTCTGTCTGTCTGTCTATCTATCTATCTGTCTGTCTGCCTATCTGTCTGTCTGCCTATCTGTCTGTCTGCCTATCTGTCTGCTTTTTGTCAAGCCTGATATATGAGAAGGGAATGTGCTGCATTGAGAACGTTGTTGCTGGTGTGTGTGAGAGTATGGAGAATTCCAGTGCATGCAACATGGCTGGGGGGAGAAACCTGCTTTGATTCTGCTCTGGCTCATGACATATAGGTGTGTGCAGGCAAGAACAAGCAAGTTAAAATAAAAAAATGAAAGGCAACAGTACCTCATGGAATGCATGGGCTTGCACCTTGGTTTTCTGTTGCAGACTCGCACATACTCCCGCTTGTTCACAGTGTCCAGAAACTTAACGTATACTCTCCGATACATGGTCTTAGCATCTCCAAAGTAACCCAGATACTGCACAACAAGGGACATAATAAAATCCAGAATGTACATGTTATGACACGTTCAATCACATCAAGCACATTATCACAATATGAATAACTGCCCAGTTAAATTGGGCCAAAATGATTAGCAGATCCAACTACTAATAAATCAGTTTTAGAATTAACCCTACTATCTATCTAAACTATTGTGGTAGTTATTGATACTACAAATATAAAACTAACTGACTGCTCAGTTGACTTAAGTGAATACAATACATCCTGAAGACTTTACATTGTGGTAACTAACTTAATAGTATTTCTTCCTTTAATATTAAATAAACATCTCATCATATCAAGCATATCAGTAGTTACGCATTTTAAATTTGTTATATGATTTTCCAATCATTTTTTTTCCATAATCCTGTGATATGCCTTGATCTGGCACTTCTGTCAGAGCATCTTCTGGCCAAAGGGATTTAAGAAATAAAGTTTTGTGGCATAAATTCCTATAACTGTATATCTGTCTAATGAGCTTGATATTTGAACAGTTATAAATTAATCGTTGCTGCTTAAAATGTGTAGCAAACAAAAAAGGAAATGATTTGTAAGGAAATAAAAAAAACTCCTTATATGCTAGGTAAAAATAAACACTGATGTGCTATCTGAGATCAGTACTGATTCACTCACACTGTTGGTAGCTGAAAACACTCGTTTTCCATCTCTTAGCTCGGGTATGAATTTCTGCAGCAAGGCCTTTTGTACCTTCCAAATGGCTGGAGGTTCTACTCCTGCCTTCAGGGTGACCTACATACAATAAAACACAAACAGACCCCACGACACATAAAAACTAATGAAAAATCAAAAGTAAAGCATTAATAATGCTACATGTGATACGGAGTATCTGTGTGTAGGCTAAGCTTGACAATTTTTTTCTTTTTATACACACACACACACACACACACACCATGGAGACACTAGATGGCCAAATGCTTGTGGACGCCTTCCTTCAACTGTTGGCACAACATTGGAAACACACAGTTGTATAGAATGTCCTTGTATGGTGTAACATTACAATTTGCTTTCACTGGATCTAAGGAGCACAAAAGTTATCTAGCATGACAGTGAACAAAGTAAGGTTCATGAAGGTTCACGTAAGGTTCGTGGTCTGTCAAGGTTGGAGTGGAACAACTCAGTCGACCTGCACAGAGACCTGACCTCAAACGCAAGTGAATCACTAAGTGCACCTCAGACCTCCTCACCCGACATACACTTGTTGCTAAATGAACAAAAAGGCCTATAGTACAGCCAAGGTCCAAAATGGGATTCCACAGAATGGGATGTTTAACAAACACATATGGGTGTGATAGTCAGGTGTCTAAAACATTTGTCCAAATAGTGTATCTGAATGCAAGTATAGAGAGGGAAATAAAATAGAGTTAAAATGTACAAAATACAGTATGATCATTGTATAGAATGAGAATAATCTTTGAAAAGATTCTAGTAATCATAAAAAGAAGGTCTAAACTGAAACAAGTAGCACTGTATCATTCTAAGCCTACTGTAGAGTGACATGTTGTAGATATCCATTTTCCTATTCAAATGTGACACACACATATATGACAAAGACATTCATTTTAAGAGAGTTGCATACCTGCAAGCTTTCTATGTCCTCGTTTTTCACCACAAACTCGTCACGTTCACGGTACATGCCCTCCTCGCCACTGTCTGACAGTTCCTCATCAGTGAGGCCTTCAATAGCTACTGTGTTTAGGGATACCGCAAGTTGGCCAAGAGGTATGTTCTTCACCAGATCCTCCACTGGCACTTCAAGACCAGGGTTTTGCTGCTCCTTAAGCTTTGTATCTTCAGACTGTGTGCTGACTAGCTTTGTATTCGCAGACTGCTCTTGACTTGTGCTTTCACCTGAACCTTTGCTGACTAGAGACAGGACACCATATTTATATAATCATAGTGTAAAACAAGAGATTCAAAAAACATGAAACTTAAAACCATTAAAAGTGAATACACACCTGACTGTTGCTTGTCTAAAGGCTCGTCTAGAGAGGAGAGTGCAGAACTGATGCTCTTTTGAAGGTCTTGGTTTTTACCAACTGATTCATCCTCATCTGAGGAGAAAGATGGGAGTGTCTCCAAATTCTTCTGAAGGTCCTCGTCCAGTCTCTTAGAAGAGCTAACAGTGTTGATATCTGGTGAAACCATTGAAGTTGATGAGGGTATGGGTGTAGGGGGCATTGACAATTGGTTAAAAGGTCTTTTGGGAACTGAAGACTTTCTTGCGCGGTTGGGTGGCCGTATGGGTGGTGAGGAGAATTGTTGTTTAGGCCCAGATTTAAGAAAGTCCAGGAAAGATCCAATGAACCCAGTTTTAACTTCTGGCTGTTTCTCTTCGACCTCTTTTATTTTTTGCCGTATTCTTTCCTGTTGCTGGTAGCCATCAATACAGCCCTCAGAGGTTGAGGATGAACTTGTCTCACTTCCTTTGGAGTTCTGTCGCTTTACTTGGCCACTTCTTTTTTGAGGTTTCGGCTGACCATTTGCATCTTCGATAGCTTGCTTGGAAGAACCTTTTGACCTGACTCGCTTTTTAGAAAGACTATCAGAGGAGCATTCTGCAAACGTTTCCTCCATTTTAACACTCTTCGTTACTTTAGGTTGAATCTTATTTTTTGATATGTCTGTTTTTTCGAACCCAGTGGGATTATATTCCTGTGAGGTAAGGTGAAAATCAGTGTGGTTGTTGGAAAATGTGTTCATAGTACCTCCATTAGAATTTACATATGAACCATTGCTAGTAAGGCCCTTGGGTGATACTTCGTTTTTCTTGTGATTATTTGTCACCTTCTCAGATATTTCATGCTGAGAGTTATTTTGTTGTGTGTGAGAGTTTGGTGGTGTGAATGATTGGTGTCCTTCAGCTTCTTTGTGAATGTCTGTTGTCAACTGTACACCATTTACAGATGATGTAATGGTCTGCGTGCTTGAGATCAAATGCTGTGAAGAGAAATTATTAGCTTCGTGCTTGTTATTAACTTCGTAGCGGCACTTAGAGTCTGAAGGACTGGATATCGATGCCAAGTCCACTTCAGAAGACGAGGTTTTAAAGTCCTGAGGTGTGACTCCACAGGCAGCTGCTGTGGCAGCTAGTATGTCATCCACGTTGGACAGAATGTTCCTCTCATCTGTCATTAGCATGGAATCAGGGAAGCAGATGGAACTTAAGGTAAAGTGCTGCTTAGAATCGTGCTGATTTGTTACACTGTTGAAAATGTCTTTTTGGACCAGCTGTTGCTTCATGGACTCCACAGCTTGGTGGGTTATCTGTGGGATCTCAACCGTACTGACTGTAGAATTCAGGATTTCATTATTCATTTGCAGGAACTGAACTGAAATAGGCTGCATTTGGACTGGCTTAGACTGATTTGACAATGTCTGGAGCAAAGGTTTTTGAACAAGGATCATCTGTGAGGGCTCCAGAAGGACTTGGGCACTGGGTAGTTGAACAAACTGTGCCTGTTCCTTTGACAACTGCCTCTGATCTCTGTGGTTACTCTGAGTTTGCTGGTCCACTTGTTGAGCAGTAGGAACTTTGAGAAGCACAGGGTGTTCTTTTAGTTGGTCAGTGCTCAAGGCTACATGGGAGGACTGCACTAATAAAGAGTTGTTTTTTGTGCCAGAGGTTACATAAGAATGGGCAGGGCTTACCAACTGCCCAATTAAAGTACTCATTCGCTCATCCTTTGTGGATGACGTTGGTGCAAGACCTATTAACTGATCTTCGGATCGAGAGTTGCTTCGGATCACACTATGTGCTTGTCTGTCTTCCAATTTTGAAACAACATATACTACATTGCTCTGTACCCCAACAACACTGTTACTGACAGAACTCTGGATAGAACTACTTATTGAAGCCTGCTGTAATCGCTGCATATCATGAATAGAAAGCTCTCCACAGTTTTCTTTGGATGTAAGGAACAAACTCTCCTCTTCCTTCTTTTTGTCATAGCCTGGGTTTTGTTCTACCGAGGACAGGTTGATCTGGATGGCTTGTGTATAAGTGGGTGTGGAGGATGATGACTGGTCAGACAGCAAGTATTTCTGAGTCTGATGCAGCAGCATGCCATCTGACTTGCTTGGAGAAGGCTGCATTAGGGTGTAATCTTGGTTGGAATTACTGGATGGTAAGCTGTGGCCATAGGAGGAAGTGAAAGGAGGACTAGGTGTGAGAGACTGACCTGATGCATAACTCTGAGAGGGACTAACAGATTCTGGTACCTGGGCATAATAACTGACAGTGGACAAATTCTGAGAGTGACTGGAAGAATAATTGTGAGAAGCACTGCCCATGCAAAGTCTTTGTGCCTGCTCATCATACTCCTCTCTGTTTGACGCTGAAGACATTATGTGCTTTTGGCCAGAAGCATACATAAGAGAGTGGCTAACCGATGTCTGATTTTCTGAATGTGTAGCCAACAATGGCAATGTTTTGTATATAGAAGGTAGTTTCTCTGGCTGATTGGGAGAGAAGGCTTGTGGTTCACTGAGGTTGCTCATGAGACTTTGAGATGTAATGTGTGTCTGTGAAGGGCTAACAGACATCAAACTGGAAAGCTGTGCTGACGTGTACAGCTGTGACTGGCTAGCAATCACAGAACTCTGATTCTGGGCTGTGGAAGCATACCTATGCTGTTGCATGGGTGATGAGGCTTCCTGATCATGCAACTCGGAGTCCTCACCACGATCATCTGCTGTTTTGTTTGACTCATCCTTGGCTTTCATTCCACACGTGGAGGAAAACCCTGAAGAGGGCAAAGATGAGGAATGTGTCTGTGTTTGCTGCAGCTGCACTGTGGGAGTCTTTTGCTGAACAGTGCTATTAATGGACTGATTGGGAATTCCGTTAGGGCTGTTGGAAACCGGTGTATGACGAGAAGGATCCTGGAAAGAGACATCAGCATTGTCAGGTAGGTAATCTTGCAAAGAGTGTTGCACACTGACAGACAGCTGCTGCTGGACTGGCTGGGTGTTAGAAGGCCGCTGATGGTGCTTGATGACACTACATTCACGCTGAAGTGCTCGTTCGATGGAACTGGAGAAAACTGGGGCTCCATAAGGTGGCATAATCTGCTGCGAGTTACTTAAGGGAGAGGGTAGAAGGCTGAACTGTGGCTGGAGGAGATGTGGCGCAGACTCCTGGGCTGAACGATATGTAGATGACTGTATTGGAAGGCTAGAACCGAGGGAAGCACCGCCCAGGCGGTCAAAGGCAAAAGCTGTTGGCACAGTGGTATGAGAAGGTTTGATCTGAAGTAGACTCTCATTATTGGAAAGCAAGCCATTTGAAGAGCTAAACGTAGTGTGTTGTACAGATAATGGTGATGTGGTGGCAAAACTCCGAGTGGGAAAGGTGCTGGAATGCTGGTAGGAAGAAAGAGCTGATAGGGTAGGAAACGTTCCAGAAGCAGGGAGAGCTCCAGTAAGAAAGAGCTCTGTGGAAGAATTTGTGCCTACAGAGGGAACCGTAAAAGAAAATGGAACAAGCTATTCAGCTACATATGAACCTTGTCACATAAAGCTATTTCAAAATGATGGCACACACGCAAATGACAAAGATGCCTGGTAACCCGTACTAACTGTTCAACAGTTTGCATGAGACAATAGATCTCACCACCTCAATTAAAGAAACAGACTTGTGAAAAAGGTATTTATCACTATTCACTTGCACATTCTTTCAGTGGATACATTTACTGTCAAATATATATCAGAAACGGTTCTTTTACCAGTCTGCCATGGTGAAGTCCTGAACTGGGGAAGTAGAGTTGTGGCTCCAGGTCCAGCCTGATGGCCTCGGGATTCAATGGGAGAGATGAAATTCACGACTGATGATTCAGCACTGCTGCTTCCTGTGGTGTGCACACCAGTATCAAAGACACCAGACACACCTACCAGAAAAGGAATGGCATATAATAAAATTACACTTTCACAGAAAGGCTTGCACAAGCTAAATTTATTATTGTTTCATGTTTGAGACAGTTCCCTTAATATCCTCACCTGTGGGGTGTTGAGAGGTGGTGTAGGTAGTGAGTGTATGACTTGAGGTGTAGGATTGCCGTTGGGGAAGGTCCGTCTCTATGTGAGTCGCACCGTAACTGGAGCTAACGGCATCACAGTTGCACAACATATAGTTAAGGCAATGCATTCAAAGTGGAAATTCAAACATTGGTATATCAACAATGATATGATCCTGAATGTAAATATAGGATAAACATTATGTCAATAGATTGTAAATGCAAGTAGGAATGCACTGATTTCACCAATTTTTTATTATAATTATACAGAGCACTTTACATTATACTGGGCAATCCATGGTACTGAGCCGAACTGAAAACCTTACAGCAGCCAAGCCAACATTCCGTAAGCTTCTGTGATGTGAAACTTCAGGAGAATTATGGTAATATATTTGTCCAATTTTTATCCAGATGCCAGACTTAAGTGGGTTTCGCATCAGACACAACACACATTTACACATTTGGGGGGAAGTCGTGGCCTAATGGTTAGAGAGTTTGACACCTAACCTAACCATAAGGTTTAGGGTTCGAGTCCCGGGCCGGCAACACCACGACTGAAGTGTCCTTGAGCAAGGCACCGAACCACCCCCCCGTGGCAGGAAAGGATTAAAAGTGGACAGCTGCCTTCTTTCCTAATAGACAAACACTATTCACATTATTCTGATAATCCTATCCCAAAATTGCCATGAACTTCATCCGTCAGCAACCGTTGAAACCTGAAATCTCTATTAAACAATCTGTAAAATATTAGACCATTTACATCAAACATAGGTGCTGTGTGCTACAGAAATAACAGTGATGTGGGGGAAATATCCACCTTGCTTTATCCAGGATTTCTTCACTACATATGAGAACTGCTATAGATGTATATACCCCTTTCGGTTTTCGTAAAAAGAATAAAATGCAGACTTAACCTGCCTGCAAAACGACCTGTGTTTAGCCTAGCAACTGGACTTTACTTGGCCATAATTTATCAAGAAGGTTATTTAAGAATAAGATTGACATTAGCCAACTAATTGCAACTAAACTAAATATGCTTTGGTGACCCATCAGTGGAGAAATTACTTTAAGCAGTGGTCTAGCCTATCAATGACCAGACATATACACTTACATAGAAACTTTGAGCATTTATAAGAGAGAAATTAAAAGCATAACAACGTCTACTGTCTACTGACAACTTTGTTGTTAGTGAGAATGTTCAAGAAGTAATGTTTTATGATTACAACATCAAGAATCTTTCTGGTACAGAGAACCAAGGTGCAGTCAAGACAAATCCCATAAACTCATCTGTAACTCATCTGTATGGTGACTGCAAAGATGGAGAACCTTGGATCAATTATCTAATACTCTATAATCACAATCATCATCTGTTGGCAAATCCGTTATGATCACATCCAAAAGCACTTGGCATTTTTAATGAAAAATGTCGCCTTAAAATCTTAAAAGCCCTTAAAATCACCATACAGTACCATCCCTCTTGGTTTCCTCAACATTTTAGTTCATGTCGATCCGATTCCTAAATACAAATCTTGATAGGTTCATCAGTAAGATTATAAAAAAATAGCATCAGACTGCAGCTACAATAGATCCTTTTACAACACGATTGCTGGCTAAAGGAATTGATTACAGTTGTACTGAAATTTATGCTTATGTCAAAATGTATATATGTGAGCTCAGGAGTTGGGGAAATTCTAAAATATTAAAGGACCTTTCACACAAAGCAGCACATTTTAACCAGCTATAATTCACTACATATATTTCAGAACAGGGACCAGTTGTTATTTCTTACTTTTCATCATTATTTAAATTTTCATTACAGTTCTCAAGGATATTACTAAGAAAAATATATTTAAAATTCAACCTATCTTACTTTTGCATATTTGTCTGTATTCCCCTCAAAAGTTATATAAAAAACTGGTTCAGTTCAGGATTTTTGCAGGCAAAGATACACTTTGCAAGTCAATACAAATTGAAATGTCATAGCCAAATTGCTGGAATTCTCCATTTACATTGAATGCTGTGTACGAACATTTACATAAAGCAATAAAAACAATTAATAAGACAAAAAAATTATTTATATATATAATTTATTGTTGGTTTGTTTTTTCTTTCCAAATAGACTGGAAAGCACAAACACCTCTGTCTTCTGTTGGGGAAACATACTGACTGTTAAAAATGCTGACACTACTTCCATAAATCTATTATGCCCCTTTTCCACCGAGGCAGTTTGAGTGCTGGTTCGGAGCCAGAGCCTAATTTAGAACTACTTCTTTCTTTTTCGACAGCTAAAGCACCGGCTCTTAACCAGGAAAAGTGGTTCTTAAGTAGCACCAAAACGTTGCTGGTCTAGACTTAAGAACCGCTTGTGTCAGGAGCTGTGGGCGGGGCTACTGTTAGCACATTTGATAATGTACCTTACTGTATGTATACCAATGTTTAATACACTTTTTCTTTACCGCAATATGATCAAATATCAGCACA
Source organism: Tachysurus vachellii (assembly GCF_030014155.1). Lineage (NCBI taxonomy): Eukaryota > Metazoa > Chordata > Actinopteri > Siluriformes > Bagridae > Tachysurus > Tachysurus vachellii. The sequence goes on along the minus strand of NC_083468.1, from coordinate 7,241,458 downwards.
CATGATAGTAAGTAGCTACATGCTAAGGCTAACTTTTTCTGTGTTAATGATTAAAATAATGTTATGTACTTTCTCCATTACAACCTCCGTTTATACAAATTACATGGAGCTGCACGTACACGTTGGATTTGCCGCGTTTGGATGCCAATGTAGGTTCACAAAGCCATGAGCATTAACAGTAAAGCAACATCTGCCATTGTGTGACATCAGACTCAGCTCTGTGAAGGCTCTCTAGCCGATGGAAAGGCAAACTGGTTCTTAGAATGTTCGCCAGTAGAACCAACTTTGAACCAGCACCAGCACTAGCTCTGAACCAGCACCCGGTTCTTTTGGTGGAAAAGGGGTATTAAACATTATCACCACCAACAGTTATAGGGTTTGGATTGTTAATTATTATATCCACATAATCGAAGCCTAATAAAATGATTCAAAATGAAAAACTAATAATAGTTGATATAGTGAATTGTTCCGTAAGGAGGCATTTACACTTATGAAAGGAGTGGATAAAAATGGATAAAAATCGCAATGTGTCATTCTTTAATAAATGTAAATGTTGTTTATATGTAGATGTAAATGTAATTGTCATGGGATCAGAACACTTTAGGGTGCACATTTACAGAAAAGTAATAAACTCAGCTAAGGTAACACTGACTAAGCGTAAGGTTTCACGTTAGGCCGCATCACGCCACCAAAAATGTTTGTTTCTGGAAAACACTTGTGAATAAGTGAAGCTAAATGGAACAGATAACTGTATCTCGTGCTCTGAGTACTAGCTCCAGTAATGTGTACTGTAGGTCATAAGAGGGTAAATTTAATTGTGCATGAGAAAGAATGTTTAAAAGGTTCAGATTTAGCCCTGCTGTGTCTAAGTGTGTGTGGGCTGGATTTGACCCAGAATTGGCATATTCAAACTCAAATGGGGATTTTGTGGATTCAATAAACACTCATATTGAACCGCAGGAAGTGTTCAGGAGAGGAGTCATTTTGCTTTCGGCTCATGGGTCCGTTTGCACCAAATCCTAAGGTTTCATTTACCATTTTGTGCAAACAAAAGAGAACAGCTCAGTATGTACAAAATGTAACTATTTGAAAATTTACTCCCTCTCTTTATTCAGAAATACTGAGGGATCTGTCCTTTTGTAACATTCGTAACTGCCACACTAAACTGATCCATTATAAAGGTATTGGGACATCAGTGATCCCGTTGCTCAAGATGGTTCATAAATAGGACTCTAAACAAATACAAGTAGCTGATTTCTACAGCATTTGTCAATTGAACAGGACCAAGGTTTTGCAATACTCCCCAGCTGATCCTGCTGATGAGATCTTCACAGTTAAGCTGGTTTTAGATTGTGAGATTACAGCACCCATTTAAGATCATTACTTGTTTACTGGTTCCTGTTAAAATCTTGGCCTAATTCTATAACAGATTGTGCAATAATGTGTACAGTTATAAATAACAGTTTATATGAAGAAGATCCTTTAAAGGTGGGGTGCACGATGTTTGAGAAATGCTTCAGAAAACTGAGTCGGGCCGACTAACAAAACAAACGTGTAGCCAGTGAGCAGAAAGAGGTGTGTCTTGTCAATATGCGGCTGAGAGTGTTCAGTGCACATGTCTGACATTAGCAGAAAGCGATTGAAACATTAACATGGCGGATACCTGCCGTTACCTCTGCCTCGGGTTCTAGGTGTTGAACGTCGTCTTCCGCGTGAAACGGAGCTAAACCTTTCACGGTACAACACACAGTACTACAAAAACACATTTGTATTACCATAGTATTACTCATTGAGTTCATTTATTGATAAAAATATCCCCTCGGCCAGCTGCCCCAGCAGGTCCCGCCATAACAGTTGCCTGGCTTACGTATGTATGTGTGGGGCGGAGCTATCAAAACAGGGGTGACGCCCATTTGGGTTAGGGGCGTGTTTGTTTAGGTGATTTCAAATGTCAACATTGGCTTTCAAACATTGTGCACCACACCTTTAACAATAGACCTGTGACATAAATACGATAAGTAAATGGGCTCGGGTAAAACAGAAACATTCTGCAAAGTAAACTCAAAATAATAAGGATTTTTTTCTTTACAATGAACTAATGTAACTTGTAAGGTCATCCTATTCAGTCTTATTCAGCCCTTCTATTGGCTGCTTATAGATGCAGAACATTGGGTATCTTTGGTTGCAATGGCACTGAACTGGACTCTACTTATGTTCATGTTCTAGGGGCAAAGAATTCTTTAACAATGTGTGATTTTAGTCAGGGGCAGCAAATTTATACTCATCTTTATGTCTTATATAACATACAGTTATACTAAGGGGATTCTCAGATCTATGTGAACACCTGAAAAATCCATCTTTGGATCCCCAAACAGTGGACATACACAATATATTACACCAAACCGTTCAGTCGTCTGGCTACGTTGTTTAAAGGTGCATTAGTTTAGGGGGGTAATAAAAATGTCTCTAACAGTTAAATGCGTGGAGTTGAATATGATTCAAATGATTTTTTCAGTGAGCCTAACGGTGGTTCAACTAGTACTATGCTGCATTCAAGGTGAACTTGCAAATTGTAAGTCTGCACCTACAACCAGGTAAAAACCATCAAAAACGCCCCTTCAACTTGAATTTCAACTCGCCAACTTGGGGCAATCTTCTCAGCGCACTATTGGATTTTCAACAATTAATAAACAGAGACAGAAAAACTTGGTTAAATCTATAAAATCTATAACATTGTCAGTCTAAATGCTAACACTGCTCACTATTGTCCAACGAAACTACTCTGCAATTTCTGTCTAAAAATTTGCACGACCGTTTGGAGTTCGACCCAAAGTGCGAAATGACCTTACCGAACCTCGCAAATTACAACTCACAAGTCACCACAAACAAAGCGATGACACACTAACCAGAGTTACCGTCACAACATCACTTTCAAGCGCACTCGGACATTCGGTTTGGTGAAAGCCTATTCACAAATCCAAACATAAACAATGCAACTGTAATCGATTACTTGATAACGAAACAAAAACGTAAAGTGCCACTTGGGGGCGTGTCTATGAAATGAACCTAAATATAAACAAACGTTCTGGACCTGAATGCAGGATTCTGATCTTTTTTTTAAAGCCAGAAAAACTTTCATTAAGACATTATATTACACTCATTATAAAGACAATAAAACAAACACCTTTGTCCTCTGTTTGGGGAAACATACTGACTGTTAAAATGCTAAGATTCCTTATACATTATATTACAATCATTATAAAGTCATTTAAACATTTAAAATTTAGCACACACCTTTATCCAGACTGATATATAATTTATAGGGTCTTTCTTGCTCAGGGGTCCAACAGTGGCAGGTTTTGGTGGACGTGGGATTCGAACCCATGGCCTTCTGGTCTGCAGTCCAACACCTTAACCACTAGTCTAGATAACTAAGTTAATATTGACTACTGTACCTTTATCTCACACACTCTTTGTGCAGTAACAGATCACACGTGACTGTGTTAAGGTCTGTGGTTGAGTCGATACTGAACTAAACCAATAACAATACCAGACAAGTTGCAGACACGTGGCTCATGGACGATTATTTACATTTTGCAGCTAATAGCTAAAGTAACAGCATGAAGCTAAATCTATAGCGATTACTACACAAACAGTGCAGTCCGGGTTTATACTTATTTTATATAGTTATGACACCGATGATGTCTTTTAAATCTTCTATCAGAAAATAAACACAAAACAATCCAGTCGCTTTGCCATAAATAAAAAAAAAACAAATCGGTGTGAAAACTATTTTTTTTTTTTTTTAGCAAGAAACGACTTTGAAAAGTTGTTTCGTATTAAAAAAAAAAAACACACTTAAAAATGTGCACAAGTCTAAAACGTAGAGTGAGATGTGTACTAGAATCAGGCCTTTCCTACACCGGCCTTTCCTAATGAGCTTTCCCCGTCTCTGTCCTATTCGCTCCCTGCGTCTTGTCCTACCTGCTCGGGTTGCTGTAGGCCCAATCCGCGGTCTCGCCTGATGCGGCCCGCCGCTCTGTGAAGCCCGAGCCCGCGTAGCGTCCGTCCATGCTCCCGCTAAGGGCTGTGTTGTGTAACATTCACACATAAATAACCACAACGCGTTCACATATTAACACGAAATGCGTCGGATTCGGTGGAGATCCGCGGTGAAGGATTTGCATGTGAGATGGCAAAGCTGTGTGATGACCAGAGTGTAATAAAGTGATCAAAATAAAACACAAACACACTCAGATGTGCTGCTGCTGCTGCTGCTGCTCACCATCTTGGCTCGTTTCCCAGCGACCACTTCCGACTCGAGCTGGAAGTTTTTTTGTACTTTTTTTTTTTCAATTGAATAATATTAATATTAAAATAATATCCAGGATATTCTTTACAAAAACGTGCAAATATCTTTATAAAATCACGACTGTCATTTAGGTCAAAATAATACTGTAGCTGAAATACAAATTCTATAACAAAAGCACTGAGTGATGGGTTTGTATTTGGGTTTTGTATAAATTACAAGTGAAATAAAATATATTAATGTCATTTTATGATCAATATGAATAAATAAAAAGCATTATAAAACACTAGAACATTTTACGCAAACTGGAACAAACTGTACTAGTAAATCGATGCATGTATGTATGACTACAGTACAATTATTAATAAGATAAAAAAACTAAAAAAAAAACTATCTTCAAGTATCCTCTTATGATTGTGGATATTTTTAATTGCTTGTCCGATTTTGTTCGTTTCTTCTGTTCATCATAATCGCCGATGTCGAAATAATGTGTAATGTAATAATAATAATTCTAAGAAATAACATGGTCATTTTATTTTTAATGGAAATATTCGAATCATGAATATCATGCATAAAGTTGATTTTTTTTTGTTATTGTGTTGTTATACAGAAAACAAAGTATTTTAATTGGAATTTATTTACTTTGTATTAAACATAAATTAGCTCTATTTATCGTGACAAACGTATATAATTATCAAAACATTAAAAGGTCAGCTAACAAGGAAAAGCCTTTGGTTGACCATCTCATTAACCCAAAACCGCATCCTTTTACCCTGGAAAAAAAAGAGCTACGTTAATCTCAATTTATAGGTGTTCTCTGCTTTGTTTGTCTACATTTCACATTTACCAACAGGACAAAATATATAAAAAATATTTAGTCATTAATTATAAACATATCTACAACCATTATCAAAAAGGTAAGAGGTAAACGAGGTAAAGCTGGTTTTGTTTGGTAAGTTAGTGTTAATAGGGGGAAAATGTCTATATGCAGTATTCACAAATTCCTTCATAAACCTCTCTTAACCATATTCCTTCATCTGCATTATAGACTGTTTGCATTTAGTGTAATCTTAGTGTGCTTCTTTCACACAAACGTAAAGAGAAATGACCTGGCCAACTACTTACTTATATAGCACTGCAAAATGTGAAGCAATGAAGCAAAGTAAAACCAGTAATTAATAACCAAGCCAGCTCTATAAGAGATTCTGAAATTACAGTTTCTGGTTTCAATAAAAAACAAAAACAAAAAAAAAAACAAAAAAAAAAAACACCCAATACAGCTTTGACAGACTTGGGTTATCGTCGAATGGTGCCTGGTCTCGACCTGTGAAAAAGAAAAAAAAAAAAGGATAGTTTTGTAATTAATCACATTAAGATATAATCACAAATATCACAAATAAGATACATCACATGCATGTATGTATGGTTGAATGGATGTATTCACTATGTATGTACAGTGGGTATGGATTACCATTAATCTACAAACATTAGCCCATAATGACAAAGCAAAAACAAAATGTTATCTAAATGATTTTATCTCATACACTTTATTCAGTAATTATAGCTTTGACTATAATTTGTCTTCTTGGACATTTCTCAATAAGTTTCGCACATGGATTTGACCACAGGGATGGCATTTCCAGTTGATGGTTTTCCGCAGATTTTTTTTCCATCAGACAAGAGAATCTTTTTCTTCATACTCTCAGAGTCCTTAATTAGCTACAATATGTATTTTACTAAAGATTGTCATTTGTTTAGCCACTGTACCATAAAGACTTGACTAATATAGTATGGAGACATCTAAGATAGTTCTCCTTCCAGCAGTTTCTCTGCAGAGGACTTATAAAACTCTGACTATGGGATTCCTGATCCAATCACTGACTTAAAGGCAGGGTCTCCGATTTTTGAAAGCCAATGTTGACATATAAAATCACCAAAACAAACACGCCCCTAACCCAAATGAGTCCCACCCCTGTATTGATAGCTCCGCCCACACATACATACGTAACCCAGGCAACTAATGGAAAGAAATGTGTCTTTATCATAGCTGAAGGGAAGAACAATACGATTGCAGATAAACAAACAAGAAAAAATGACACACAAGCATAATCATGCAAAGGACAGCATATATTAGTTCTGTGAAACAAAGCAAAACCAACGTTACCTATCGAGAAGGAAAAAAGCGACCTCGGCATCTTAAGTAAAGTTGGCTGCATATTAACAGATTCGAGTTTCCCGAGTCAATAACTCCTGAGCTAAACACTGTCACTAGCAAAACATGGTTGTAGCTGCGTCTCTATATTACAACGATAGAAAAGAGGTGTTATATTTGTGTAGTAACAGCGTGTAGCTCAGGAGTTATTGACTCGGGAAACTCCACTCTGTGAATATGCGCCAACTTCCCGCTCCTTCAGTTCTCTCTAGCGCTGGAAAGCTGATCCTATATTAACACGGTCCTACTTCTTGCCTTATCGTAAGCCTTTCTTCGCTTTCTTTCTTTGTTTTTATCCTCCATGTCAATGTTAAAACTGCTTTCTGCTAATGTCACACATGCTCACTGAACACTCTCTCTCTCATATTGACAAGACATGCCCCTTTCTGCTCAATGGCTACACGTTTGTTTTTATTTTTGTTTAGTTTTCAGCCCGAAGCATTTATCAAAAATCGGAGACCCTACCTTTAATGGCGATCCTGTCTGGTTACTTGCCCAGATGGAAGGCTCAATGAAGCGGTGTTTCCAAACGTCTTCCATTTCACAGTGATTGAACCCACTGTGTTCTTTAGAACTATCAAGCCTTTAACCCATGTCCGGATCTAGGTCTTTACACATTTTGGTCATGGAGAGCTACAGAGAGTTCCTTATACTTTATAGCATGTTTTTTGTTCGCACACATGCACCTTTCTAAGTCACATCCAAACAAACGAATTCAAGCTCTAGAGACCTCTCAAAAGATAAACAGGATGCACCTGAGCTCTATTTGGTATGCCTTAGACAAGGGTCTGAATATTGACTTAAAAATATATATTTCAGATGCTTCATCATTTTAAATGAAATCTAACACACTCAAGTGTACAAAAACCCAAGAGACCTACATACTATCCAAACCCAGTATATGAATGTGTAGTACTCTATAACTATTATACTACAAAAATAGCTATTGTTAGGTATTACTCAAAGTTATAAGGAAAAAAAAGTTTGACTTGAGTTTGAAGTAGAATCTGTTTTTCAACATGACAAACTAATATCCTTCTCAGGAACATCACCATCTCAGTCTGTCTGAATGAATGTGTGTGTACATAAACACAGACAACCAGTTAGACGGCAATGCTCAAGATCCTGAAACATGTGGCCAGAAATGTACAGAAAAGATATGAGATGGTTCATAGCCTGTGGATGGAGCGTCTAAACGGAGACTATTGCCATACTGAGTTCCAGTTTGGTGTTTGTTATGAAATGTTTCCTTTAAATGCATGTGATGATCTGTATTAAACACGTACAGTATATGCAGCACAGCATATACAAGAGCACTGTCTGTCACATAGAACCTTAGAAACAGCAATTTCATGGGCACAACATTTCATGGGTTGTGTATGTGTGCACCAGGGTGTGTGTGTTTGAGTACCCTGGATATGGCGGTGGTGGTGCATCGTGTGGTCCAGTTATAGCAATGGCCTGCTCATATGAGGGGAGACCATGTGCTTCCATTTCATCTGATAAAGGAGGAGGAGGGATAGGGTGCAGTGATACTTCCTCTAACCTCCTAATGATCACAGAGGCATTACTGCGGCTCGAACGAGACCTAATGGGCCTGACACAAACACACAAACACACACACACACAGTCCAACTGTTATATTACAATATGGATATTCCTGGAAGCAGCTATGGTGTTAAATCAGCAGTTTTCTCTGGAATACAAGACACAGCCCTTACTTTGTTTCTTAGAGAAAACAACATTTCTACAGTGCTTCACTGTCCAAGACACATTAACGTAGGGGACAGTGCTTCAATGCTTGCACCAAAGTGTTTCACACTGTAATCCAGTCACTTTCCCACGCTGGTTTGACATTTACTGTAGTCTTTGAGACATTTCACCAGTACCAATCATCTACTGTGAATACAAATCTATTTACATAGATTTGTATAATGCAGTTTTACAGTTACTCATACTAATGATTTCTATTGAAAGCCTAACTGTACTGGAGAAAACATAGCGATCATGCTACCCACCCTACCCTGAGGGAAGAACAAAAAAGTACTACAACAAATGGCACACATAATTAAAATGAAATATACCGATGCTAAAAATAACACGTTTCAGTTCAGAGCTTCCCTTGGTGTATCCTTAGCATTTAGATCAAATATATCAAATAGCATGTCTCATAGCTACATGTCAGGTTTCAAACATTCAAGTTTTCCAAATCTTTGCTAGCACCTGATGACCTCAACATAAACATTTTGATGGCTTTGTTTAAAAGATAAAGTATTGCATGTATATATTTCTGTAGCCCACTTGTGCAGTGTGTCCTTACTTATTTCTGCAACTGTTTTGGCAGGTATACCAGACCAGGAGACCCACTATGACAATGGCCACTCCACCTGCGATAAGGCCCACTAACAGAGCAGTTACGTCGATTTTCTGCTCCTGATTCGTATGACCTTTGGGGAAGAAGAAAAAAAAAAACAACATTGTCTAACCACGTATAACTACAACATACGTCATTGTCTAACCACGTATAAATATAAAGCTAAAATATAATTCTAAAATATTCATTTACCTCTAAGAATAGCCTCCAGTAGTTTGCCAAACCAATCACTTCAACTTGGAAATTGCATTCTTCAATTTTTTTATTTAAAAACATTTCATACAAAATGCCACGTGTGTGGATAATGCTCTTTTATATATTATTTATTTATTGTCACGTTATGCACAGTTTAGTATTAAGGACACAAATAACCAGACTGACTTGTTTTAATTGAACTGGGTACAGGCTGTAGAGTGTTAATCAAATTAATGCTCATTGCTAAACACAACAGAGGAATAACTGATGATACACAAAGTAATATTTATTTGGCAACAGATTTAAACTGTACTGCTACATTTCTATAAACAAAACGGGGAGGATATCCTCCCAGCTTCTTGTTTCCGTGAGCACTAATGAAAAGTGTATATACATGGTGTAAAGAACAAAATATTCTGTGTAGAACGAAACTAAACGAAACAAAACTGGTTAGTTATAGCTTTATAGCGAAACGGTATAGATAAAGCAGGCATGGAAACATTCCCAGGTATGACACATCCACTGAATATGAAGACTCCCAAGTTTCCCTGAACAAATACTGGAACTGCACCATGTGCTTTTAACTACAGGGTTTTATGTTGTAAACAGATAACTGTATGCCCCATGTAGTACACGGTTTGAATCTTAGATAAGCGATATCAGACTAGTGCCACGTACAAATGTCGTCACATCAGGTCATAAAAAGTGGAGGAGCTGGTTTGGGACTACAGATAAACAGGAGACAAGATCTGTACACAGATAAGATGAGAATAATGAAGGAATCCTACTGTGTGGCTTTTTTGAGAGAAATTGAAAAAATAATAATCTAAAACATTATAATGCCTGTGTGGAGCTTCACATATTCTCCCCACATCATTTTGGGTTTCTTCCCACACCCCAAAAACACGTCCAGTGTTCCTAGAATAGCCTCCTGATTAACCATAGCCAGGATAAAGCAGTTACTGATGATGACTGGGTAAATATTAAACACATTTCTCACTTACTCACTCATTTTCTACCGCTTATCCGAACTCCCTCGGGTCACGGGGAGCCTGTGCCTATCTCAGGCATCATCGGGCATCAAGGCAGGATACACCCTGGACCGAGTGCCAACCCATCTCAGGGCACACACACACTCTCATTCACTCACGCAATCACACACTATGGACAATTTTCCAGAGATGCCAATCAACCTACCATGCATGTCTTTGGACCGGGGGAGGAAACCGGAGTAATCGAACCCCCAACCCTGGAGGTGTGAGGCGAATGTGCTAACCACTAAGCCACCGTGCCCCCATTAAACTTTTTAAAAAATATATAGCTCAAATATATTTGTAGGAATAGCTAAATGACTATTTGATATTATATGCGCGTAATCATCTTTTGTAAACACATCACATAAACAACCGTGTAGTTTCTTTCATGCATCTTCAGTAAGCTTTATCGTGGTGAAGTTTGTGGTGGATCCAGAGTGCATTTTGTGGTTACAGGGCAGTGGGAATGTACCCTGGATGGGAAACAATGCACACACTCATTTACACTGGGGGCAATTTAGCATAGTTGACCAAATTCATTTTTTGGGAGGTGGAAAGAAACCAGAGAATGTGGAGGAAACCCACACGGACACAGTGAGAAGATGTGAAACTCCAATCAGACGGTAATTTGGCTTTTCCTTGCATGTACAGTATGTATGGGAGGGTTCATATTTGTATTTTATAAATACATTCAAAAAGAGGATTTCTATTTTGTAGTGCTGAAAACCACGTTTGGAAAAAAAGCAACACAAAAAGTATAACACACAGCAAGAGATAAACAGGTGATAAAACCAGTAAAAACAAAATGCTCCAACTTACTGGTCGTATACTTTTTCCAGAAAGCATCCTGTTGAGAACAAACAAAACGTCATGAAACCAAATAAAATGTGTTTTTAACAGCAGTACATCAGTTCATGACATATTTAACATGTGACTCATTGTGACAAACAAGTTAGCAGGTAGCAGCAGGTAAACCAAACAACATGTACGTTAACTACGTAAGAGTTTTAGTAATGAGTCATAAAGCAGCACTTCTGGATTGATGACAAAGTGCCTAGTGAAAGAATGTATTGCTTGGAAAGAGCCTAATTACTCAACTGTGTCTGGAATATTTTCAAAAACCTCGCGCGCCTCCTCATAGTTGCACACTTCCTCGATACACTCCCTCTCCAAATTCCCCGGCGTGAAGATTTCAAAGTCGAATCGGTTGTACAGCAGGTGGCGTCCTAAAAATTGATTGGCCTCCTGCTCTTCTGTAAACACTGTCCAAAGCAAAAATGACCGACATTTTATATACGCTATAACTCAAATATCTCTAAACAAACAAAAAAAAATATAGTTAGTAGTGCTTTTAGTGCAGAATACTTGGTCAAATTCATGTGACTGGGCCAAACCTGCTGCTGAGTATTAAAATGACTCCTATATTTGATTAATAAATGTTTCATTTTCATCAGAACTCAATGCCTGCAGTGAGACACAGACCCAAGTGGGTAATTTACATTTTATTTGTATTAATGTTCGTCACATTTCGATAAAGTGTTTGACGAATGTTTGTGGTGAATTAACAACTACAGCATTCATTACTGTTATAGAATATAACACTGCTGGATTAAACCCATCATAGTGTATTATATACTGCTAGGGTGGTTAATGAACACCTACTGATTTAAGACTTTACGTGATGAATGAACACCAACTGTGCTTTATTTGTGCTTAAACACAAATATATAAACCTGGGTACTCTTCTGGCACCAAGCTGTATATCATTTAAACCCATGTTTCTCAAATCAGTATATGAGGACCTCCACGAAACATATTTAGAAATGTCCAAAATGTGTTTCATTTGGTACAGTAGTGGAAATCACAATCTAGCTTTATTAAAATGATTAGATTTATTATTTTCTTCCTATAGTTATTAACCTACTCGACCGGTCATTGTACAAAATTAATTTTTAAAAATTTACAAAACAAACAAACAACAAAATAAACACAGATATAAGCATATAAATAAAACAAACATGAATCTAGTGGAATCTTAATTTTGTGAATAGGAAGTTTAGATATTATAAAGATCTGTATGCCTAAAATATTCCTGTACAGCTTTACGTATTGTGCCTATTACATGAATAGATGGCTTATGCTTAAGTAAAATAAATCTGTACTGATAGGGTCCGCATTTTATTTGCAGATAAATGGGTGGTTCAAAGTAACGTTTGAGAAGTCGTTAACGTAAACGTATTGAATATTAGAACCTACTGAGCAACACAACCTTAACTGTGGGACTAATTTATATTCAGTTTTGTTAGCACATTAAAAAAATAAATAAATAAAATAAAATCACAGACCACGATTATCAGTTATTATTACAGAGTTTTTATCATCATTATCTTAGGGTTAAGGAAGGGGGGGATGAAGGGATGAATGAAACAGGTTTAATCCAAACCTTTAAATAGATGGAGAACAAGCAGGGCTATTAAAGACAATGAATTCTGTCCAGTCATTTAAAAACTACAGGAATAAAATACTCCAAGAAACAGCCATTATATTATCAGTCAGCACATTTTAGAACTTGTGTATACATCTATTACTGAGAGTGTTTTAACCTTTCATCTTACCGCCTGGTACGAGGATTTAAACTGTAAATTGAAGAATAAGCTCTCCAGAGTCGTGTCAATGGCAAGCAAAATTGTCGGCAGGACACAGAAGCCCCTGACACAAATGTATGCAGAAAGAACAAAGAAGAAGGCAAGAAGCATTCTAGCAGATGCTTCTCACGCTCTCTTTGGTCAGTTTGAGCCTACTGTATGAAATCTGGCAGGCGACATAGGGTTCCCTTAGCACATAAAAACGTGTTTAAGAGGTCTTTTATCCAAAACGCTATTCAATTTCTGAATTTCTCAAGCGATTGATAAAACAAGTGTTATCTGAGATACTGTGATGTGATGACATGTGATGTGATAATGTGATATTCTAACAGATATTGGTCTTTGTTTTTGTGTGTTATTTTCCAGTTCCTTTTGTTTTTCTTATTTTTAAGTGGTGGTCAGCCAAAGAAAAATTTCCACCTTGGTGGACAATAAAGACATACGATACAACACCACACAATACAACACAATACAATACGATATTACAGAAACAAATGATATAACAAAGGAGTCTGATATTTGACAAGCTTACTTAAGGTTTAAAAGAAAAGGTTTGTGATTCTCAAGGACAGTATACATTAAAAACAGCGTTTAGTAATAGGTGAAGTTATGTAAACACTTTTAATGTGTTCACACTAACCTGCATTTCTGTCCTCTACCTGTTGGGATCTTTCTGTATCTCTGTCACACACACACAGTCCACTAAAGGTGAAGCCCCACAGCATTAAAACAAATATCAGCATTTCTGTCCGGCTGTAAGAGAGAAAACAGTCTCAGGGGAAACAGATCACATGCTGTTCACCTACACAGTGTGTGTCACTGTAAACGCCTCACTTTGGCCTGTCTGTCATCTGAGGCATTTACATTAGCATAGTGACAAAAGGCTTGTTTTTGTTTAGTCCGGATATTACAGGAACACAACAAAGTCACAGAAAATATAAGTAAAAACTACCAAATACGAAATATAATCCATTACGGAGTAAAAAATAAAAGGTAAAACAGGCTTTAAAGACGATATTAGCATAAATATTGTAATTAGCAAAGCGTTGTTTTGGTCAATAATGAGAAAGTATTAAAGAGTTACAACAAACCTACTAGTGAAATCATTCAGTTCTGTTCCTGATAAGTTTGTTTTCGGTTTCGTTAAATTCCCCAAGCTCTCTATACAGACGAAGTTTCAGGAAGTTTCGCTTCAGGTCATGAAATCTTGACCACATCAAGCAGCGCCACCTCCACCTGCTCCATGGCAACGGGCCAAAATCCACCTTAAATAAAATCCACCTTAAATGGTGTGTTCGGGGTATAACAGTAAACCCGCACGAGCTCGGTGTAGAAACCGGAATATAACCTGGAACCGCGTATATAAACAAACACAAAACAAACTCCAGGCTCTGTCCGAAACCGCACCGGTTACTCAGGACTATTTTATATATGTAAAAATGAATAAAACATCAACTACACCAACATACAACTCCTGTCACGTTCGAAATCGCGTTCAGACGTGATTAATCGATCGACTCACCTCTGCGAGGTCAGAGCAGAACAGAGAAGCAGAACGGATTGTAGGAAATGAGCAGCTTTTCTGTCTCCATGAACTAATGCAATAAGAGCACAAGCACACAACTAACGCCCACGCACAAAAAAGGCTATGTATAAAATCATTGTGTGTGTAGAACTGTGTGTACAACTGCTCAGAACACCTGTTCACTTCTGCAATGATTGAATATTAGTATTATTCCAAGGTGGGAATGAACTATACAGATGTACAAAACAGATATTAGACAATACAAAACTGTCTATATTCAACCTCCACCCCAGTTTGTCAGTGAACCTGTGCATAAAATCATGTAGATACAGGTCTGGAGCATCAGAAAATGCTCACATAAGACTTCAGAATGGAGAAAAACTTGTGATCTTAGCGATCTTGAACATGGCATGGTTGTTGCATGGTGACAGATGGGCTGGTTTGAGTAATTCAGAAACTGCTGATCAACTGGAATTTACACACACAACAGTCTTTGTATAGTCTACAGCATTTCACCAGCCTGTCTGAAAGCCTGTGCTGATCAGCTGGCCCCCATCTTCACACGGATATTCAACATGTCACTGGAGCTGTGTGAAGTACCCTCATGTTTCAAAAGCTCCACCATCATCCCCGTCCCAAAGAAACCCAAAATTACCGGACTTAATGACTACAGACCTGTGGCTCTAACATCTGTGGTCATGAAATCATTTGAAAGACTGGTTCTGGCTTATCTGAAGGACATTACTGGACCCTTACTGGACCCTCTGCAGTTTGCCTACAGTGCAAACAGGTCTGTGAATGATGCGGTCAATATGGGACTGCATTATGTTCTGCAGCATCTGGACAGACCAGGGACTTATGTGAGGATCCTGTTTGTGGACTTCAGCTCTGCACTTCAACACCATCATCCCATCACTCCTTCAGCCCAAATTAACCCAGCTCTCCGTGCCCTCCTCTGTCTGTCAGTGGATCACCAGCTTTCTGACAGACAGGCAGCAGCTAGTGCGACTGAGAAAACTCAAATCTAGCACCCGCACCATCAGCGCTGGAGCTCCCCAGGGCTGTGTTCTCTCCCCACTGCTCTTCTCCCTGTACACGAATGACAGCACCTCTAATGACCCCTCTGTCAAGCTCCTGAAGTTTGCAGACGACACCACACTGATCGGCCTCATCCAGGACGGTGACGAGTCTGCTTACAGACTGGAGGTTGAACGGCTGGCTGTCTGGTGCAGCCTCAACAACCTGGAGCTGAACACGTTCAAGACAGTGGAGATGATAGTGGACTTCAGGAGAAACCCCCCTGCTCTCCCCCCACTTACCATCATGGACAGCATTGTCACAGCAGTGGAGTCATTCAGATTCCTGGGAACCACAATCTCCCAGGACCTGAAGTGGGACATTCACATAGACTCCATTGTGAAAAAGGCCCAGCAGAGGTTGTTCTTCCTTCGTCAGCTGAAGAAGTTCAACCTGCCACAGGATCTGCTAAAACAGTTCTACACTGCAATTATTGAATCCATCCTCTGCACCTCAGTGACTGTTTGGTTCAGCTCAGCCACCAAATTCGACCTCGGAAGACTACAGAGGGTAGTCCGGACTGCTGAGCGAACCATTGGCACAACTCTCCCCACTCTTCAAGACCTGTACTTCTCCAGAGTGAGCAAAAGGGCAAAGTCAATCACTCTGGACCCCTCACACCCAGCACACTGTTGCCATCTGGTCGACGCTACAGAGCCCTGAGCACCAGAACGCCCAGACTAAGGAACAGTTTCTACTCTCAAGCAATCCATCTGATGAACAATTAACACCATGGAACACACAACACCTAATTGCACATTTCACACTTGTACATTTGTACTATGTATACCTCAATTGCACATTTCATACTTGCACATCTGTACATACATACATACATACATACATACATACATACATACATACATACATACATATTGTCTATACTGTTTACTGTTTACTTCAATTGCACATTTCACAATTGCACATGTGTACATACAAATTGTATATATTGTATACTTCAATTGCTCATTTCTCACACTTGCAAACTTGTACATACAATTGCCTATATTGTATATATATATTTCAACTGCACATTTCACACCTGAAAATATGTACATACAATTTTGTCTAGACTGTATCATTCTGTTACACTGTGGAGCTTCTGTCACTAAAACAAATTCCTCACATGTGAAAACATGCCTGGCAATAAAGCTGATTCTGATTCTGATATAGACAGAGAAAGAGAGAGAGAGAGCGAGAGAGAGAGAGAGAGAGAGGTCAGAGATGAAAATCCATAATCATTTAAGATGACAGAAAGAAAACAGGAAGAAAAATTAAAGTCAAACAAACAAACAACAGCAACAAACAAGACAAAAACACTTTAAAATGTGATGAGCAGAAAAGTATAAACACACTTGTCAAACCTTGAAGCAGGTAGTTTACGGCAGCAGAATATCTCATCATGTATAACATCGACACTATATGACACAACATTTCTTGACATTTTACAATTACTTCCATGTGTTGAATTAAGGTGTGCAAACGTTCTAGCAGGACAGTTTTCCTGTACTAAACAAGGTTCATAAAAACATACTTGAGCTCTGACCTCAACCCCACTGGATTGAGCTGGAATGCTGACTGCACCCAGGCTTCCTCAACTGATTTCAGTGCCTGACCTCACTAATTCCCACTCGCATGCTACTAAATCTAGTGGAAAACATTTTTAAAAGAGTGATTATAAAAGAAAGGGGGATTATAATTGGAATGGGATATTTAAAAAGCACATATGATAGAGTCAGCTGTCCACAAACGCATTCGGACATAAAGTTTATGTTTCTATACACATTTTGTAAGACTCTACCCTGTATATAATACATATACACAATCAGTGTCTAATAAAAATTAAGAATTCAAGAGTTCTGTTTATTTTTATTTGTATTTTTCCATTGTAAGTGGAAACATACAATACATGTTCAACATGAAACCTTTTTAATGTCCAGCTGTATTTTTACTGGCCCCTAGAATGATAGATGTATTCAAGACAGTATGACCTATGAACCATTTATTATCCATTGCTAAATAGCTAAAAGTACTCAAGGGTTAAATACCTCAGCACAGAATTAAAACACCATGAACTAAAACACTAGGTGTCACTGAAGGTATGAAAATGGTTTCTGTCTGTTTACAGTTTGAAACTTTTTCTCTATTATTTTTTCACACAGGAAATAGATAGACAGGCAGACAGACAGACAGACAGATAGATAGATAGATAGATAGATAGATAGATAGACAGACAGACAGACAGATAGATAGATAGATAGATAGATAGATAGATAGACAGACAGATAGATAGATAGATAGATAGATAGATAGATAGATAGATAGATAGATAGATAGATAGACTGACAGACAGACAGACAGACAGACAGACATAGATAGATAGATAGATAGATAGATAGATAGATAGATAGATAGATAGATAGACTGACAGACTGACAGACAGACAGACAGACAGACAGATAGATAGATAGATAGATAGATAGATAGATAGATAGATAGATAGACAGACAGATAGATAGATAGATAGATAGATAGACTGACAGACAGACAGACAGACAGACAGACAGATAGATAGATAGATAGATAGATAGATAGATAGATAGATAGATAGATAGATAGATAGATAGATGCCTTTGACACTTTCTTCAACATATGGCATTTTTTCTTATTAATGAGATACCTGTTGTATCTTTTATTTCCTTCTGGTTCCTTTATTACACTTAATAAACTAGCCTTCATTATACAAATCTTAATTTCTAAATGATTAACACTTTTTATTGTCCAGAATGGTCACATAACCGACTTTCCCCTTGCAGATTGTACAACCTTATTTTATGAAATTCATGTGGGTTTAATGCCAAAAGTTGAATCTAAGGTCAAAAATAACCACAATTCAAAATACACACAAAACAAATATACCCACAATTTTTCCTTATGTCATATTCAGACACCAAACAAGACATGTGTAGAGCATGAAGGTTGAAGCACATTTTAAAATGATTAATGATATGATCAATGTAATTTAAACCTGTCTAGTCTCTCATAAGTTGTGCTTTATAAAAGTATTCTTCTCTTATGGTTTGTTTTGTTATGAAGTCTCTGTCTAGCAGGATTTCTGGCTGTGTCTCATATTTCTAAGGAATACCACTATTAAAGTGTTGTTGACTTGCTTCATGGAAACCACACAAGTAAATCTTACAAATAACAAGAACGAGCCATGCGGTATCCTGGTACGAATAATCTTCATTATCACATACCACTGTGTAGCCCCACTGTTAGAGCTTTAAATATACAATCCTGAGCCAGCACTCTTTTCAGTGATATGATAGATTTCTTGCTCTCTTGGAGCCTGTTGCCAATTGAAAAGCTGCACTTTTTCACCTTGTCCCTTAGCGCGTCTGGACACTGTTAAGACCAAAGCTGAAGCCGTTTGATGAATGAATTCCATCTTCCTTATCTTAGAAAGACCAGACAACATTGTCAGAAGTTTCTTTGTGTAAAGAAGTCCTGTTTAGTGGTTAGAATGTCGGGCTACTGATTGGTAGGTTGTGAGTTTGAATCCCAGGTCCACCAAGCCACCACTGCTGGACCCCTGAGCAAGACCCTTAACCCTCAATGCTTTTATTAAGCAATGTTTTTAGGAGACTCCGTCCAGGGTGTATCCTGCCTTGATGCCCAATGACGCCTGAGATAGGCACAGGCTCCCCGTGACCCGAGGTAGTTCGGATAAGCGGTAGAAGATGAATGAATGAATGTTTTTAGGAGCAGGACATATTTTAAGCTAACTGTGCCTAATGAGAGCATTGGGCTATAGACTATGTGAATATTGACAAAGTTAATTCTATTTCTACTGACTATCATAGTGAAATCAAATAATGAATATGAGTTCAAAGTGGTATTAACATCCAAATCAGGTGAATTACAACACTTTTTGTATGTCGTCAATCTTTACATGACCAAAAGTAACTGGCCAATCTGAACTGGCTTTGAAAATATTGCTCATGGGCTTTTTGGTGTTCCAGAGCTGACTAGTGCATTATTTCTTTTCAAGTCTATACTATACAGTACATCTGGCCACACCTGATGTTTTTGATATCTCTTTGATGGGTCGGTTTTGATTTTTCAGCCTAATGATGGTTGGCTTTACTGGCACTGACAGCTTTTTGGACTTCATATTGAGCGTTAACAGCAACAGATTCCAAACAGAAACACTAAACTTCTAGCTAAAATCTAAGCCCTTTATCTTCTTAGTTCGAAGGAAAATAAAGAGAAAAACAACACGCCCCTGGCCGACCAACCTGTCCTATGATATTTGGCCGTTTGAAAAGGGGAACCACATACACAAAGCTCTGTAATCTAAAAACTGATCGCCTGAATTAGATATAAATACTATTTAATTAAAGTTGAACATATACATTTTGATCATTATTTAATTTAAACTCCTATATACTGTGGTTGACAGATAAAGTAAAAATATTGCAAAAAAAGGAAAAAAAAAATATTTACGAACATACGTCTAGGTCATACGTCAGTTCGTATAATTATGAGTAGATTCGGCTAGATTTCTTCCCCTGTTTTAGGATTGTATACATTTATTTTGGCTTAGAAAGTACCTCCAAGTTGTATTTAGACTATAAAAATACTTTTTCACTATATCGGTGGTGGATGTGAGAGAAAAGCTGTGTGCACTCTTTGTGCACCTGAGGTAGGATATAATGGTTACTAGTTGCAGTCTGGAACACCCTGGATAGTTAAATGCAAAAATATCATAATACCTCTGTCAGTACCCATTGACAAGACAAGAACATTTGTGCTTGATGGTACACCCCGGACTCTCTTGGTCTTTAGAACATTAGACCTATAATGAATTCAGTTCAATTCAATTTATTCGTATGGCACTTTTAACAATTCACATTGTCGCAAAGCAGCTTTATAGGCGTATAGAAACAGAATTTTCAAATTAGGTTACTATTTATCTCTAACATCTATCTAAAATGAGCAAGCCTAAGGTAATGGTGGTGAGGAAAAACTGAGATGATATGAGAAAGAAACCTTGAGAGGAACCAGACTCAGAAGGGAACCTCATCCTCATTTGGGTGATACTAGACAGAAAATAATGTAAATGTGAATATTGTCCTTTCTACAAATGTTTGTAGTTGAGTGGAAACTGTTAAACTGGAGAAATATGTCACAACTGCTAAATCTCAATGGCACATCATTGCAATCGTAACCACTAGCCAGATATCAGGAATAGAGCAAGGGAGAGATAGTGGGAGTTTTTGTGGTATTCCATTTAATTCACTAAAGGCACATTTTTATCCCATGATCTGTCATGTTTCATAGTTCACACAGATTGGGTTCCACGGGAACACAGCAAGCTGACTAATAGCTTTTGGGCGAGAATCTTTCATAATGCACCATTTTGAAGAAAACAGATCTTGCGCACTAAGAAATGCTTTGCTTAGTGACTTCTGACCAAAATTAAAGAGTAGCTCAAATATAGATTTCGAATGTTAACTCATATCAACATGTGCTTATATATAAAATGTATGCGGATACATAATAGAACAAATACATAATATCATATCTTTTAGTCTGAAAATATTTTGTCAGATTTCGCAAAAAGGAATCCTAGAGACCAGTGCTTGTAATACTGACTGGAAGGTTGCAAACACAAACCCAGCACTGTCATTTCTTACTGTGTTAAGTGTTAATTTCCCCATTTGACCATGGGGAACGCCTTCACATGGTCACATTTTTACATTTTCTAAAAAATATTATTCTAGGTAGCACAGTGGTTTAGTGGTAGGCTTATCTGCCATGCATCTCCAGGGTTGTGGGTTTGAGTCCTGCCGCCTCCCTGGGCTTCGGGGGTTTCCTCCCTCAGTCCAAATACATGTGTTGTAGGCTGATTGGCATATCTAAATGTTGTCCATAATGTGTGTACATGATTATGTTGTGATGACTTGGCACTCTGTCCGTGTTCTCTGGAACCCTTCATAGAATAAGTGATAGATAATATGCTGAAAATTCTGGTCACCCCTGGTTCCCAATTTTACTGAAAAATACCCACTGATACATATGAAATAAAACATTAGACAAATTTTAAAGGATAGGCTTACAATGGGAATTTATTTATTCATTTATTATCAGCATCATCCACACCATCCCCAACCTCTCTCCTGAGGTATGGGATTTTAACAACAGCCTTATCGTAACCCCTTTGCAATGTTCACACTAAAATTAGTAAGGAAATAATCGCTGATTCATGGCATCCATCACAGACCTTACACTAAATTCTGCTGATGATGTAGGACCATCGTGGACAATTTGACAAGCGGTATCTGATCATAATCTGATCACTTGCTTAGAATGTCTATTTCATTATATATATTAGATATTCATAGACACTTGTACATTTATGGCACTTGGCAGACAGCCTTATCCAGATTTATCTAATTTATACAGCTGAGTAATTGAGGATTAAGGAACAATCTTCCAATCAGTTGTCCAACACCTTAACCACTGAGCTAAGATTTCCCACTGCATTTGTTAAACTGTTAGATAACATACTGTAGTCCTTAGCCAACATAGTCTTTATATACAGTCAAGCAAAGGTTACAAAGTCCATCCGTTTCCTTTACCAGTTTTAACACATGGTCACAGGGAGCCTGGACTCCAAGTCTGACTTGGCATGAGGTGGGGTGCCAACCTAGCACAGGGCACAATGACACATTATAGAGATGGCAATCACACTACAACACATATCTTTGGAATGGGGCCAGCAGTACAGCTCAGCACCTACAGCCAAATCCCATATGTGTGAAACATGTAAGCAAGCCGCCATCCCTTAACGTTGATTTAGTAAAAAAAAAAAAAAAAAAAAGGAGCATGTTTTCTGAAAGGACATATGGTAGATTTTCATTGGTGGAAAAACCCAAATCTGGTCCAAACCTGAATTTTCACATTACTTTCCTGTTTTCACGAATTCAGCCACAACTAATGGGTTTTCAAAAACCACTGTACATATTATTTCTAACTATGCAACCATTAAAAATTGTACTGCTCTGTTGAGCGCTCTCGGTGCCTCCCTTCCCGAATGGAATGTGCCTAGCTGGAGGAATGCTTTTATGGACATTGTTTATAATATTTCTGAGCATTCTCCATTATGCAGTGCTTATGAGTGGAAGCCAAGATTCACACTAGAGAAAAAGCAAGGTGCTTTTGAGAGACGTTACAGACAAGATCCAAACATTAATATTTTAAAAGCACACTGAAATGTGTTTTTGTTTAATAGAATTACATACTTTCGGTTGACTTTTAAGGGCACAGGCTGTGTGTGAAACTGCCACTTTCTATTAAAAACAATCGCATGGTGTGTTAAATTGCATGCACAAATCATTCATGACCATAGAGCAGTGAAGCAAACAAACAGAGCAACATTTTCACATGATCACACCAAGTTCTCTCAGCTTGCCTGCATTTTGCTCATTAAACAAGCTAAAGTTGCTTTTTTTTCCATTCATAATTTTATTAGTAAACTGATTTTTTTTCTGGTTCATATTAATGCTATTCGTGTAAACATTTAAAAACTAAATAAAAAAAATAACACAGTAAAATGGAATAAAGCTAATTAAGGTCTTTACCTCCACTAAAATCAGGGTCAAAGTTGAATAATTCCTCATTATTTTCTTGACTTGTGCACTAAAGCCATTTTGGGATTGTGCCTAAAATAACTGTTAAAGGTTCTATATAAAACCCTACAATACAAAGCACTCCCTTCAAAGAACCCAGATAAAATGCTAAGCGTCACCTCAAGTGTCTGCACGGTCAGATTCTAAACCGTGCTCCTGAAGGCTTGATATTTCTCTCCACTTTGTACTTGAATAATAATAAAAAAAGACCTGAATTTTGTCAAAGTAAAGCTTATCTACCCTCTATCCCAAACATACATTCCTTATCCCGATGCCTGTCTCTCATCTCTCAGCAATAGCAATAATATATGCCACTACCCTGATCACTAATCGCCATAATCAGTCAAACGACACATGGGGTTAAAGGAAAAAAAAAGGAAAAAGTTCAATAAACGGTCTTCATTATTTATTTTTTGTAAATTTTTTTAATGTTTTTTATTTGAGTGTGTTTGTGTGTGTGTGGGTGTGTGTGTATAAAATCTGCTGATCATTGTGTTGAGCTCTTTAGACAGTAGGAGATAGTGCCTGCAGGCTGGATTTCACCGTGGCCAGGTTCTGCTTCCAGGAGCTCAACCTGTCGTAAAGCTGCTGCCACTGCTGCTTTCCGAATGTGCGATGGGTGCTGTGACTAACACACACAGACACACAAACAACCAGAAATAAAACACTGATAAATAAAACTCTCATGCTTAATGATCCATTTGATTTCATACGATCCATGTCAGAAGGAAAATAAACACAGATAATAGGACAACAATTTGGTCAATTTGAAACAGGTTTCAGTTTGATATCCAATTTACGCTTCGGAAATTTCAGAAATTTACACTTTACACACGAAGGCCATTAGTCAGAGAAAGAAACGAGAAACCAAAAGGTAACTAAAGAAATTGAA
This sequence comes from Tachysurus vachellii, assembly GCF_030014155.1. Taxonomy (NCBI): domain Eukaryota; kingdom Metazoa; phylum Chordata; class Actinopteri; order Siluriformes; family Bagridae; genus Tachysurus; species Tachysurus vachellii. The sequence continues at coordinate 7,217,501 of NC_083468.1, read as the reverse complement.
GAGAGCCAAAGCTACAACAAATAGGCTTTTTACAGCTCAGACTCTTCAAAATGTTGAGCTTTATGGGAGTAGTGAGCCATAAGAAATTCTGTTTGGATGTGGAGACTCAAGATTCTCGTCTCGTGGACTTTTTGGCCTTGAGACAAAGCTCTACTACTGACCGAAAAACAATAAATACACCATATAGAGAACACCATGAACCACAGAAAGCATGGTGGTGGTAGTATCATGTTCATAATTACACTTGTGTCTCTCACAAATGCTCTAACTAACCATTCACTGACCTTCAGCGGGAATCCTCTAGTGAAAGGCGTGTATCCAATATATACTTAGCAGTAATGTTCAAGGGTGTGAATATTTATGCAAGGTACTGTACATTTCAAAAAGCTAAGCACCGTGTTAACCCACTGTAGTACATTTTCCTGCTCTGACATGGATGGAGCGCCACTGGCGTGAGCTGGTGTGGTCTTAAGGACTCGGAAAATAAGCTTACCTTACGACAACCTTGCGCTGCGTCTGGTCGATTTTGCAGTAGACCATCTTGGTCCGAACGGCTAGTAAAACGGAAAAACACCACCACGTGAACAAAGGTTATGATTCAGGATTATGATTAGAGGTAGGAGGAACTGAGCCATACCATCGATAACAAAGGGTTCCACGTCATCTGCACCAATCTGCAGCTCCTGCTGCATCGTGTCAAATAAAATCTCTTTCGTCTCCACAGCCATGCCCATGAAAGTCAGTAGCCTCATCTTTGCCATGTTTTGCTCGTGTGACAAACCTAAACACAAATGAAAACATTTGTATTTTAGCAAACTGAGTCAGTGATAATGGAACGCCATAAAAACAGAGCTTGCCCAGTGGGTGAGGTAATGAATTTAGATTTGTCCACTCCTGCATTACTGAATACCATGTACACGTGTGTGTATATGTGTGTATATATATATATATATATATATATATATATTATTATATACAATACACAGTCAACTGTGTGGCATATTTGAAGGTTAAAAAATTAAATTAAAGCAACAACTTGGATGGATGCCTGAGTACCAAACATTCCAAAAGCTTAGGCATTGATATGGAGTATATAGAATAAAATAAACTCCCATTCTTTAGGGAAGGCTTTCCACTAGATTTTGGACCTTGGCTTCAGGGAATTTGTGCTCATTGAGCCTTAATAGAATTAGTGAGCTCAGTACTGATGTTAGGTGAGGAGGCCTGGGGTGCAGTCAGAGAACCAGTTCATCCCAAAGTGTGCACCCCAAGCTTTGTGCAGGACACTGGAGTTCTTCCACTCATATATCGGCGAGCCACGTCTTCATGGATCTCAATTTGTGCACAGAACCGCCGCCATACCGGGACATGTTTGGGACACTGAAGTCAATTCCGACCATATCTAAAGTCTTATCCACTATAAATGCAGTAGATTTCCAAATGGTGACGGTCCTAGCTGTGACTGAACTGCTAATAACCACCTCTGCATGACTAAACACAGCTGTAATCAATTACATACTTTATGCCAATTTCATCCATTGCTCCCATGCACCCTCCTAAATGAACAAGAATGCTCCGATCGCTAAAAACTGCTGCTGCTGCAGTGTAAATAATTAACATTTAACCAAATTAAAAGTGTATTTACATTAATTAAGTAAGCAGTGACGACCAGAGAACCAACGATCCATTTCATTGAGTGCTGAGTCTTTAAAATGCTGTGCCTGAATTGTCTCATACAGTTTGGAAGCAAGGAGGATCCCGACTTTAATGAGCTCGTCTCTTTGAGCAGATGCCAAACAAAGCCTGTGCTGAGTTTTACATTCCAGCAGAGCAGAAACACTCAAGTGCGTACACAACATCTCGGCTTGGGCTGGCGTTTAACGCTCCAGTGAGCCTGACGGTGAAAATAGTGAAAATCATAACAGGCATCAGCGGAGGCTTAAAAAGGACCGTCTGCATGAGCTATCGTAATCAGTTTGTTATTCAATGTTGACTCAGTAGGCTGCTAAAGGTTTTTTTTTTATAATATATGTAGCTTACTATACTATAAAGAAGTATGTAAGCAAACTATACTACCTCAATCTTTTATAGAAGTCTTTGATTAACATTATCACTATTTTATAGACAGCTTATTCGGTTAGATTTCAGTCACAGTGGACTATTCAATGGGTTTGACCATCGTGATGAGTAAAGTCTTAGAGGTATCACGTTATCATCAGGTCGAAATGCCTAATTCATTCTTCAGCTCAAACCAGATCGAGTTGTTAAGTGACTAAAACAGACTTTAGTTGGTTTTTGAAACTGTGAAATGCACGAAAGGACGTCGTGAGTAAAACAGTAGCCGATCTCTTGTAGATCTTAAGATAAACACATTCTACCTCGGCACGCGCTCCAGTGCCGCTCAGCGTAGGAATTGGTTCAGATTTAAATTTAGTGCTGCATTATGAATGGATGAGATTTCAGAGCTAACTGATTGATCTAAAGATGTGAGCATCACTTGTTAAAATGTTCAAAATAAATAAAGCATTTCACCTTCGGCCAAGCCTTTGCTTTACATGTCATCGTCGAATCTCTAAAGTACTCACCAAGAGAATCGATGAAGTCTTTATTGCTTTGGTAGAACTTGACGTAGGCTACAAGTTTTGCACTCACAAAGATGGTCAGCAGCTAGGAAGAAAGCAGACGTGCGATTAAGGTGTTACCTGCTAAGTCAGCGGTTCAGAAACACTCTATATAAAACATTCATGTGGATCTCTTATGGCAGTTAATAAGCTGATGCCAATGATCAGTACGATAAATCTGCTCCCTGAGATGCACGAACAGAATCGTTCAGTTTATTGCTTCTACTACAAACTGAATATATCCAGAAGTAACTTTAGTTACCCAGTAGGCAAGATAACAGATTTATGACTTAATATATGCAGAAGTAAAAATCTAACATATGCCTAGTCTCTACTCACATCGTGGATGAGCTCTCCCTCCAGGAAGCGAACAGGTTTCAAAGCCAGAAGATGATCAAACAGAAACGTGTTTGGGTCTTTCAAAGCTCGTACGATGCACCTGTAAGAGACCGAGATCTGTGCTGTATTTCTGCAAGCGGATAATATCTTAGAGAAAACCTGTGGGCAAAAATCATACCTGTGGGCATCTACCCGGGCTTGGGAAGCATTGTCTTCTGTGTAACTGCCCAACAGCTCTACCATCACTTTCGCTGCAGCCTCACTGTACGTACACAAACAATACAATATGAGACACAAACTAAAATCAGGAAGAGACCTTAAATAAAGCGTTATCGATAATATCCGCGTGTGTACCTCTTCTTACAGTCGACCAGCGCATCGTACACCAGCCTCAGCAGAGTGTGCTTCTTCTCTGTGCTCAGGTTCCAGTCAACGATCCACTTGCGCACCTACAGATAAAAGCGGAATAAGACTCGCTGGAATCAACCGATACGAGGCATTAACTCACTCTCTGTGCATTAACACTGCTGCTCGGGCTGTACCTGATCCAGATCGGTTGGGATAAAGGCGATGGCGTTGCAAGCAGCTGCCACTTTAACGAGACTGCAGTACACTGTGTGTCGCACCGGTACGTTCTCGTCCATACCATGGAACAGGTTACTCAGGCTGAAACGTTAAACACAAAACATCAGTTATTGACAGTAGCATGAAGTGAAGCCCATCAGACCCATAACATAAAACTTCTCAATTAATCCACACTATACACACCATGTCCCACTTTCCTAATCTTGTTCAATCCTGCTGTATTGCAGCTAATGTCTGACACCATTTACTGACTGGCTATTTAACTGATTTTGCACTCAAGATGTGTGCGCAGCATCAACAAACAGTGTCGACGTCTTTACACAAGACGATAAGTTTTTCGTTACTATAAGTTTATCCTCATGGGAGCTTTAACACTTTTACCATACCAGCATTTAATCAGAAGGGCAAGTTGAATATTTTAGTATTTGTGAATGAAATGGATGAATGAGTGGCTGAGCAGAAGGATGAATGAACAAACAAACAAGTAGTGGGAGTGAAGGACTGATCGGATGAACAAGAGAATGATGGACAGGGGGAGTAAGAGAACTGATGAGTGAGTGAAAGTGGACAGATGTGCGAGGGACTAAGTGAGAAGCAAACGTGTGAACGTGCGGGAAAACGAGGAAGCGCATGCGTGAATGAACGGGTGAGCAAAAGAGAAAATGGATGTGTGTGTGGGTGAGCAAAGATAAAAAACTGAACAAAATGCGAGAAGATGCACGAGTGTATGGATGAAAGAGCGGGTGAGCAAGAGCTGAACGATAACTGGGGAATGAACGGTTGGATGAAAGAATAAGGAAGAGAAGAATAGGTGAACGAGTGGATGAGCAAAAGGACCAAACAGCCGGATGAACGAGTGGCCGATGGAGTGAAAAATAAGCAAATAAAAGATGAGGGGAAAAAAAAGGAGGAGCGAACAGGCAAATAGGGTGAACATACAGCTGCATCCTTAGAGTGGGCCGCTCTCCCTCACGGAATTTCACCAGTTTCTCACACAGACTCTCGATCAGCGCTTCCTGTTTCTCGGTCTCCAGGATTAGCAGCAAAGACACGATGCTGTTCATCACACTCTCCACATCTACAGACACACACACACACAACAATTGTAAACACCATTCGATATATTAGAATTATAAACTATTACTCTGGGTGATCTGAACAAACAAATTAGAGCAAGAAATGTTTGAAGACAAAAACAAAAAATAGGCAGGAAAATATATTTTTAAAAAAATAACAGAACAGAGAAAAGGGAAGGTAAGCAATCTCATAACATTTACAGCATTTGGCAGACGCCCTTATCCAGAGCAACGTACATAAGTGCTTAAATCTCTAACATTGAATACATTAATGCTGGCTCACTAAGTTACATACTTAAGATACCATGAGTTTAAAACATTTGTTCAACGTTACAATGAAAAAGTGTCAAAGGTGTTTTTTTTTTTTTTAACAAATATCTATAGTAACTAAAGCTATCACTGGGAAATGTATCCAGCCCAGTGTTCCCCAGGTGGCTTGAATATGGCTCGAATCATGCTGTCATTGCAATCAGACAGTGCTAGAGTTCACTTGGAAGCAGACGGAGACATCTCATAAGTGTTTGCCTTAAACTCACTGTTTGATTAAAATTTGGGTAAATAGTGCATACAAGCAAACTAAATGTAGGGCACAGACATGGTCGCTTACCTTTGTCTTCATCCTTCAGACAGACATCACAGGCCTCAATAATCTGAGCCAGATCGACATGAAGGCCTCCTTCTGAGTTCTCTTCTGAGATTTCTGCTCCTTTAGCTTTGATGTAGGCCCGCAGCTCAGAGGCCTACAGCGAGAAAACACAGGAACAAACTTATTTTAGCACACAGTTGTTTTTTTGTAAACCATTCACATATATTAAGATGACGACACTGCAATTAATGGTGTCTGGATGTTGACTTTTTAAAAATCATCATATTCACAAATTTCTACTATCATCCACAAATGTATGTATATATAAATTACATTAATTAAATTAATATATAAATGTATTTATACAAGTATAACTATATATATATATAAATTATAAAAAAAGTATAAATTATAAATTAATATAAAGTATAAACAATATATGTATATATACACACATTTTAGATAATATATAAAAATTATATTAAATAAAATGTATGTTTATATATAAATTATATTAACTAAAGTGTGTATATATATTTACTTTTTTTTCTTTAAATTTTATTTTTCCTTTAATTTTCACTTGCTGCTCGTTTGTTTCTTACATCACTATAATATAGTAATAATATAATAATGCCTTCTCATGGTCAAAATAATTGAGCTTTGCTTTATATATATATATATATATATATATATATACTTTGTAAATTTACTTTGGAATATATATATATATATATATATATATATATACTTTATATATATATATATATCAAGTAATTATATATATATATTCCAAAGTAAATTTACAAAAGAGCTGAAAATAAACAAAACCCACAAATAAAACACGTTATGATGCTTCACAACAGAAATAAAATGAGCACAAACACAAGTGTACTTCTGACTGCCTTCTATATTATTTAGATAATAAAACACACAAAACATAACAATATAAAAAGATGTGTTTAAAACTATTAATTTTTTTTAAACGCAATATAAAATAACGCTTCCATAAAACTAGGAAATGAACGACAACATAACTGTTGATATAAGTTTAGCTAAAATATATAAAGATAATATAACATAATAATATAACAATCAGGCCAAAGCCTACAGTTAGCTGGCTAGCTAATGAAACAGCTAGCAGGCAGGATGGTGAGCTAGAATAGGGTCGTATCCCAAACTCAGCTCTAAGGGATAAATAGTGCACTAAGTTGAGGGTTGAGCACATGAGGTCATAGCCTCAGTAGTGCACACAGAAAGGGCGGTGGAAGCGATTTGGGATTGGCCCATTGCTAAACTACAGAGATTATACAGACCTGATGCTAATGCCACGGGCAAATAAAATACAGCTGAAAATAGGATAAAATGATCATACGTACACGTGTATATTATATTAAATAGTATAAAGGATACCTGATCCTCCTCAGTTATGTCGATAAAAGCCGGAACACTCATGTTTGTGAAGCGCAGATAAAATCCACACGTTCACTGCGAGGCTCCAGCGACCGGAAAAAGAACTGAACAAAACGCCGGAGTCGCTCGTGTACTTCCGGGGGATTGACTTAAAGTAACAGGGAATACAGTATGGCCTCTTAATTAGGTTCACAATGTAACTGGAACACGGTGTCATATTGTGCTGTTGTACTTCTGAGATGTTTGCTTTCCTTCTCACCACGGTTATAAAGAGTGAATATTTAAGTTTACATGCACATTTGTAAATGTAAATGTAAATTATTTGAGTTACCCTAGTCTTCCTCCTTATCATAGTCTTCCATCAATCAAGGTTGACGTTTTTGTAAATGTAAATGTCAATTATTTGAGTTACTCTAGTCTTCCTCCTTACCATAGTCTTCCTCCTTATCCTAGTCTTCCTAATCGCTCAGAGCTCTTCCATCAATCAAGGTTGATGTTTTTGTAAATGTAAACGTCAATTATTTGAGTTACCATAGTCTTCCTCCTCGCTTAGAGCTCTCCCATCAAACAAGGTTGACGTTTCTACCCCAGAACTGTTGTTTGCTCGATGTCGTGCCCCTCGCACCATTCTGTGTAAACGTTACAGGGACCAACAAGTCAATAAGCTGTGAATGAGTAGGCATAAAGGTGTTGATTTGGTGATGAGTGTAAACAGTGAGTGATTGGTGTACTGCGCTGCTATGAGTATAATATTTGTAGATTCGTATACGGTACAGACAAAACTGTTTTTTGTTCAAGGTTGAAGTGGATCCAGAGCTTATTCCAGTATCACTGGGCACTAGTCAAGTATACGACCTTCATTAAATGTCAGTCCATCATTGGGTAACTTAGAATAGCCGTGTATATTTGAGATGGGGAGGAAAATGGAGTAATCAGAGAAAACCATTAACATCATTCAAATCTCCACACAGAGCCACACAGAGCCTGACAAAAGCTCAGGCCATGTGTGTGGCATTCAGCTCTACAGATCCATATACACCAAGTTAAATCTTTATGTTTTCTTATAATGACTAAATAAATTGGATGTTAAAAATGTAGTAAGCCAGACAACACCCTAAAGAGCTGAACTACACCAAGAAGATGAACTAAAGAACACCAAGAACTAAATTCCAAGAAGATGACTCAAGTTATGGATAGTAAGCCACAATGATTTACCAACTCGGAAGTGTTACAAAATCATGTGAATCAGACATCTATATGAAAAACTAACATCCTGCACCCAATAATGTAATATTACAGACTATCATCAGCTGGAGAAGACACATTGTTGTACCATTTGTCAAGTGTAACCAGGAGGATTATGTATAACAAACATTGGCATAATATAATAGCATGATTCACTCAGCTGCTTGTTGGCCGGAGTGCAAAAAAAACTGTTTTTAATTATGATAAAAATACATCACTTTTTAAAGACCTTTAACCAACATTAAGAGCATAAATTGAAAACATTATTTTAGCGGCTGTGATGATAAGGATTGGTCCAATGATGAAGTAGAACAGTTATATTTCATCCATGAAACATACAGTCCAGCTACACTACATCATTTTCCTAGCACCAAGGATGTACCTGGTACCAAATGCTCCTGTGTATCAAGTTCAGAATTCTTGTTAGAATCCCTTCTACTTAAAAAAAAAAAAAAAAAAAAAAAAAGAAACAGATTCTGGCTCTTGCAGATCTGTGATAACATTGTTAACATAGTGATTTTATTTTGTATCTTAGCAAAGAGAATGCAAGAAACAAGAAATAAATTAAGCTTGACAAGATACTTTTTTACATTTTAAACCTTTTTTTTTTGCTCAGCTGAAGTCAACATTAGCTCCAGACACTAACCCCCATCCTGTAAGCCTCCTGAACCAACCAACCACCCACCCAATCTCCTGTCCTCATCCATCAGTCAGGTCAGTGACCTCATCACTAAGCGCCTCACTTCAGTGAGCTCCTCATGCCCAGGGTGGCTGGGTACTAAACCAACACTTCATGCAGTGAGGATTGGCTGTGTGAGCCTTATCAGTGTTATGCATGGTTTGGATTGTAGTCTATATAAACACATGTAAATATCCTTTCTCAGAGTCGAAATGAGATATATATTTAATACATACACCATCCAGGTGAACAGATGCATGGTGTGGTGGTCATGGAAAACCCATCAGGAGTTGCTGTAGCTGAATTATTAGAAAACTATCATTAAAAATGAAATAATGTTTTGGACAATTTTTTCCCTGCCTATTACATAGTTTTCCATGTTAACTTTAAGAAACTAAATATATCTCACAAAAAAATCACTAAATCTTCCTGAATAAAAATGAATACAATTAAAATGTCTTAAAATGCAAAGTGTGACTTTTCTTACACATCAAATGTCACACCTTAAAGAACTAGCCTTTTAGATACAAGCCGTAATAAAACTGACATAAGACTAATGGATTCAGTTTGCAGTCAGATCCCGACTGACAAAATAGTTGTGATGATTCTGCACTCCAGTCTAAATAAAATCATTATTTTAGAGGGAGCTAGATTTGAATATACTTTACCTTTAGCCTGTAGTAGGGGGAATAGTGGCTTGGTGGATAGCATGTTTGCCTCACACCTCTGGAGGTGGAAGATTGATTTGAACACCTCTGGGGTTTCATCTGGGTACTGCGGTCTCCACCCATAGTGGCTTAGTTTTTAGCACGGTTGCCTTTGGGGTTTGATTCTCTGTGTGCACAGAGTTTGCATATTCTCATCAGGCTATACAATAGTTTTTACAGTGCAATCTGTTTTAATTGGTTTTGTGAAACTTAAAAAAGTTGTGGTGTAGTGGGACAAAACATAACACAGCTACTGAGTGGAAATAATGGGATATATTACTGGAAAAGCTGCATTGTTCTGAGAATTGTACAGTTACTAAACAGACATATATTGTATAAGGATCAAATGCTCCAGTGTGTCAATGTTTGCTTTATTAGTAATTCTAACAGAGCAGCATATCAGAAAATTCCACAGACATGAACTTTAAGTATCTGGGGATTCAAGTGAATGTGTCAGAGACATAGTCACATGAGAGGGGTTATGAAAGTTACTGTAAAACTTGTGTGTGTGTTGTTGGTAGATAATGTGTTAAAACTTTCCTGGAATGTTCTAATGATACTGACCAAAGTGACCACTCTTGCCTCATTGAACATAGACATGACAATATTTTTGACCCAAACTTCTCTTTTATGTGTAGTTACAAACGGGATGTACAAAAAATGTGGATCCTACAATCATACAAATGATTATATGATATAATTGTGTAAGCAGTAGTATATCTAATTTTATATATACGTTTCAAAATGATAAAATAACATGAAAAACGTGAAAACTTTATTATTATTATTATTATTATTATACTGTAAATAGCTTTTAATAATAATAATAATAATAATAATAATAATAATAATAATAATAATAACTTTAATATAAGCTCAAAGCTCCTTACCTGCCCATTAAATGTCGAAGGACACTGTGCTTTTCAAAATAATAAATAAATGCAGTTATTAGTTTGCAAAAATTTAGATTAACATTTTAAAACTAACCTGATATTCTGAAATATGTGAGGAAAACAATATTCTTTAATTTTGTCTTGGTCGGTTTTGACCGCTGTACTTTACTGGAAATGTCCAATTGTGTATGTTAAAGAATGCTTCCAGGGCTGGTTGGATACCATTATCTTGAATCATTATATATTATACACCACCCAAGACCACATGAATGTGTAAAAGTCAAGTATCGGGGCAGCCCAGTCCATTAGTTACAGCTGTGCCTCTATTTTCTTCAAATATTTCTCACACAGCATCATTTGAGGTGTGTTTGTGGTTACTGAGATAATAGTTTTATATAGTTTTGAAATAAAATGATAATTTTTGGAGACCCCAGCAGAAACAAACCTGCTGCTATGTACACAAACTTTGTACATGAATATTGTTGAAATATGGGTTTATCCATGTAACATGCTTTGGAAGACTTAACAGCACTTTCTATTCATATTTCTTTCTATATAAATGTACCATATTTGATTTCATCCTTGAGAGGAAGAACTCTCCATCACTCATTTATACTTGTTTTTAATTACAGATTTGCATGGGATTTTAAACAGATGTACCCACTGAATTTTTTGTTGTTGTTGCTGCAGGTGAGACCTAGTCTTCTTTGTATTTCTAACCGTATTTGAATTTGTGTAGAACACATTATTTGTACATACCTACAAATATTAAAGTACAGTATGTGTAATGTAATTTACAGAAATAAAAAAATACTGTATGATAGAACCTAAAACAAACTCCTGATGAACACCTTCATACCCCATTAACTAACATCTGTTTTATGTAATTCGGAGTAATATACGATATTTATGATGTGGCTCAGTGAAATGATCAAGTGGGTGAAAGGTTTGGGAAGATCAGGATGTTTTCCATACTTCAAACACCATTTGGTGAACAATCTGTTAATATTCTACTGTAACTTATCTGGCATTTAACTTTGCACCCACCTATTGGACTGAATCACATTCACCTGCTCTTACAGACAAATGACTGCTCAGACACGAGCCATTCATCTGTACATTTGTACTTTTAGGCTTTGGCTCTGGTAAACATGAGTTAAAACAGTGAACTTGTGAGTGCTGCCGGTTTTTCACCCCATGTCATAGAAACCAAGGAGTTCTTAAGTGTGTCAGAGGAAAAGTGCTCATGATTTGTGACTGTTATTTGAATCCTTGCATGCCCGTATGTGTGAGGAAACTCAGTATCTTGTTGTCAGATGTCTCCTGCGTAGTCTCAGCTATTAACACAATGTATTAGACCAGGGTAACGAAAACATTGTTGTAGACTCAAAAGCACACGTACACTAGACTTCTATGAATTAAGCACAAATCTGTAAGGCATCAGCTCCCTTACCTGACATTATTTAACACATATAAAATTGGGGTTGGGGGCAACTCATTGATAATCCTTATGATTTTGGAATAACACATATGGGTGTGATGGTCAGGTGTCCACATCCTTTTGGCAGTATATATTGTATATCCGATTGGTTTAGACCATTTGTTTGGATTTTCTTTATATATCGTAATCTCACTGATATCCAGTATATTCCACTTATATTTTTGTCCCATAAAGATTACAATATATAATCACTTTTTCCATCTACAAAGAATCAAAATGACTTTAATATAATATCTGTAACATTATACTATATTATAAAATACATTTTATAATGGTTACAGAGACTCTATACTCTATTGTTCTGTTTTCATCCAGTATTATCATTGATTTATTTGGAATAGTTTGAGAACAGACTACAGTAGAGGCCAGACCTTTTTCTTACAAAGCCCAAAAGTTGTCCAACAGCTTTCTAATTAGTCTTCAATACTCAAGCACAGTGTTGGTCTTTAAGCCTAGGCTGAAAACCTATTTGTTGTTTCAGCCTTTTGTTAATTTCCCTGCAGATATGGAGGATTCATGAACATAGAGTGTTTTGGTGGAGTATGATGTTGTTTCTAAGTTTGTTAGAAATGGCTGGTCGCTTTGCCCCATGGTGCCCTCATGTCTATGTTATATTCTGGCTCTCCCTTTTAGTTCAGCTTGAGAGGCCTTGCATAGAGTCTGCACACAATGTATATCCACTTAAAGCACTACATGATAAGAACACACCTAATGCTCTGGGGTTCTCTCTCTCTCTCTCTCTCTCAATCACTGTGAAGCTGCACGTTACTCCTGCTGTCTGATGCCTGACTTCTGGTCCTGGCTTATCTGATTCTTTACATCAGCTTGGAACCTCCTTGAACTGAGAATCACTTGCTGCTGGTGAGGATGGGCCTAAGTGGACAGCCATAAACTTTGTCCTGGCATTGCTGTGGATGATGCCACATACATACCCTAATGACGACTGTGAATGTGGTAACTTGCTAAAAATATGCTTAAGTTTCTTTGATTAAACAGTGGATAATTGTATCTGGATGTCAGCAATGACCCTGATGATTGTACTGATTATGATTCCAACACATTTAGAACTGCTTGACAGTATAATGTATTATAGAATAATAATGATTTATATTCTCACTCTTTAAATCTCTGCTTCATCTCAAAGTTTCTTCCTTATGTCCTCTAAGAGAGTTTTTTTTTTCATTTGCCACCATCAACTTGATCAATGCTGTCAGTATCATGTGTGTCAAAATATTAAGTGCTGTTTATACCACTGGACTTTATAATTTGTTGTACTCTGTTTATGAGCAATCCTAGTCTTTAGAAACATCTGAGTTACTCTCGATTTCTTCAGAAGTCTGTTGAGTTCTGTCGTTCTGCACCTGATATAACTGGGGCTCTCTTCTGCTGATTTATTTCCAAAAAGTGTACTGTTATGAGACATAGACAAACACAGTTCCTCTCTAAGACCTTGCATCATATTTTCATCATATAACAGTAAATGTGGTGTACGTGTAAAGATAAAGAGGAAGGAAGAGTAGGCATTTTTTTTGCCTGACCACAAGCCAGGACATCTGCAGAATATCAACCAATACAAGAGTATTTTTCTACTTTCTTTATCTTTACTTTGATGCTCTGCTCTTTCTGAAGTGTAAAAAGAAGGCACTTTTATCAGTATGTTGACCTGACCTTACTACTCTTCGTGTGTGTGTGTGTGTGTGTGTGTGTTGGAAGATAGTTTGTATATTACTATGTGAATTAAAATTTCTAAATTAGATTTTTTTACTGTGGTGTCACATCATATTGAATCCAGCCCCAGAACTGTGTGCTGTTGTGTTCATGTTCTTACAATTTTACTCTCCATGTATTTTTTTTTTTTTTATGCAAAAGATGCAGCCTATATCTGAATGACAGATATACAGTGCCTTGCATAAGTATTTGCCCCTTAGCCATTTAATACTGGAATTTAATTGGACATTATTAGGATTTTTATTATGTATTTTGCACATGTCAACATTTTAAAGTGCTTTGTGATACAATAAGTTTGATTTAACATTTGGGATATGTCAAGCCTTCTGGAGTACAGTATGCGTCTATCAGCATTGCACTTTGTCTTGTTGGTAAAATATTTTTAGCAAAATTGATGAACCTCTGCTTGATTTCAACTGGTGTAAATAAATAAATGTAAAAGTAGCACACCTAGCAGTATTTACTGGGTCATATCATGTTCAGGATTTAATTAAACCGTTGTGTTTTCTGTTGAAGAATCCCTCTTGTCCAGCTTATAGTGTTTGATGCTAGTCTTGGGAATCATTATTTCAGTGTGGTGTTATTTATAGGCATGACATGGACATTCTCCTTGTTTCTTAATTTTCTTTAGGGATTTGAACACTTCTTAGATTGATGATAGAGTTAACAGGCAACTAAGTCCTTTAAGATGACCTCCGTATGACCCATGCTGAGAAAATGGGATTGGGATCAGATTTGAGTCTAATTTAAGACAAACACAAATCATCACATTTCATATTTTGAACCTAAATAAAGTAAATTAATTCAGGCATTAAAATGACATTTTTTAAGAACTGAAATCTTTTTATGTTAAACAATGATGGACATTTTTAAATCATACCCTGATTAACTAGTTTTTGTAATTTGGTGATATGGGATTATTTTTTAATCAAGTCTATTGTTTTATAAAATCTGTAATTTTCCTAGACTTTTTTAATTTTAGAACTGTTTCAGCTGATTGTTTCACTTCTCCTTTTTTGATTTATATTGTCATTATTTAACACAATTATTCGTAGCCTGATTTCATGTTCTTTGTTTTTGCTATACCTAGCTGCTTCACAAATAAGCTGCCTTGCCTTAATCCACAAAGACTAAATTATTTTACTTTAACAAAGATCTTGTTCCGTTTTATAACGTCGAATCAACTCATAATGATGAAACATAGGATTTGGAAATTTAAGCTAAATCCGTGTCACTTTGCATCCCGAAAGATGTCCAGTGAATCAGTAAAAAAATACCCCTACTGTCCTGCTGTTAGAAGCCAGATGATGCAACAAGTGTGGACTCAGCACTTCTGCACTCTCTCTCACACCACCATCCCCCATTTCATCAGCCCATGGAGAGTTGAGCTCAGGGTCAGAAGCATTCATGCCCCCATGTTCCCATAGAAACATTTCAGATATCCAGATCCTCAATCAAGTCCTCATTCAAATCTCTTTATATTTTAAATTCCACTACAGTATGAAATACCAGTGAAAGCCAGCGTTCCATTGATAAGCTTCATAGAGTGATTATTGCACCTAGTATTCAAAAATGGGAAATAAAGCACTTGATGATTCATGACTTCCCATTCGCAGGTATTCCTATGAAAGAGGCCAGTGAGTATATATTGTAGATCAGTGTAATAAAAAATGTCTTGCTGTTATTTAATGGCACTAAAAGTCATCCCACGGTATAGTCAGCTTCTTAACATTGTTTCTGTGAGTGTGGCTGATTAACAAATGCTTGTGGTTATGTCCAGACTCTTCCCAGAATCAGCAGGTGAGGATGAGTTGATGAGGATGATGATTATTACTGCTGCAGAGAATTCCACAGTCAAACAGATGGAATGTTTCACATCGGTCTTGTCTCTGTGAGTTTGAACATGCTTGTAGTGTGTTCAAGGCATTTTTTCCCCTCTTCACTGCCAGAGACACTTATAATGGCTTATTTCTCTTTTTAACATGGAGCTGAATCACATCATTGACAAATGACACCTGGAAAAAGTTACAGAATTTGAAAAAAAAAAAAACAACTTTAAAATGATTATTATATGTAATATAAACGATAGCATGGCTTTAAATGAAGAAGAAGCTCCGTTCTGTGAGTATGTATGTTCAATAATTACACCAAAAATGGAAAAATAACAATTACTGTAAATGGCAAAATGTAAAAAAACAACAACAACAACAACAAAAAAAAAATTCTTACATAGAATTATACCAAAAATATTTTAATTATAGTCTTAATAGTCCACTGGTGCAATAGTACATATAAATCACTGTTTAGGTTTAAACTAAATAGTCATGAAAACCAGATGGTTTTCGAAATAAATGGGAAGTCAAAAAGAAGAAATTGAGAAAGTTACAGATATTGTAGTAGATTTTCAATATATGTATTTGTGTTTTTCACAGATTCAGTGTATAACGTCCAATCGCTCTTTTTCCTCCACTGTTGATATTACTTTCATTATTGGCTTGTATTCCTGTTAGAGATGTTTCAAGAGTTCAAGAACAGCAATAAAGCCTTTAGGGACCATCGTAGATTTACAGGCTTCAAATTTATATCATTTTACATTAATACAGCTTTAAAGATAACACTTAAGGGTATATAGAGATCCTGCTACTACTCACTATTAATATTACTAATTACCTGTCATACAAGACTTACAATCCTAATAAACACTATTTTATTTATTTTATAAGCTACTAGTAATAAACCACACCTCTCACCCCCACAGACACATTAATCATGACATTAGTCAGGTCACAGAAAGTGCTGTCCAGAGGAATGACTAAATCTAATGAAGTGCTCATCATTTCTCCCTTAACTCCTCCTCCTTCAGGGTTGTTTTACATCCGACTCACAGGGACAAGCTCCAGACACTGTTAGAAAAGATCGTGGAGACTCCTATCTCACCCACTCTCACTCCTTGTACCTCCTCGAACCCTTTTCCATTTCATGAAGAACCAGATCAAGAAGAATCAACACTCTGAAGCGCTCACTATGTCGGAGTTTGAGTTATAGGGTATCTCTGTGGACTTGGGCAGATCTTCAAACTTGTTTGTAGGAAAACATTTTTGTGATTTTTGCCATTAGAGGAAGCATTTACAACATCATTTAGAAAGATTTCTGACAGGTTATAGGCGAAAATTTTGCTCATTGGTGTTTTCACTTGAGTCAGTTGTACTAAATTCTCATCAAATCGTGTGGGCTGATGGGATCGGACGTGCGAGATCTGACTCCCCTCATGCCCGCGGTACCCACTCTACCACATCTTCCAGGGCCCAACAGCGGAGCTCCTCAATGGGGTCCAATCGTCGACTTCCACCCTGGCTCTCCATATGGAACTCTTCCCTCACACTCGTTCATCAAGCAGGAGCCTGGCTGGGGTTCAGTGGAGACCCATGATGACCCTCACTGCACCCTCGGTGCCTTCACTGTGCACTTTTCAGGTCAGTTTACCGGAGGTTGCAGGTACGGCGCATTTACTGATCCATCGTCAGGACAGAACAGGGGGTTCAGCAGCACCCCATATCTGAGCGGTTGTGCAGAAAATCCTCCAATCTCAAGGAGTCAGTGTAAGTGAGCTTCATTTATCCGCACGTGTACTTTTTGCCATAGAGGAAATGTATGCCAGCTCCTTCAGAAAGCTAGTGCAGACCTCCAACAGGATACAGAGCATGCTTGTGTGTCAGTAGTGGATAGCAGTATCAGCATTCACTACTGAGTCAGTATAAATGCCAAGCAAATTGTTGAGGAGTTGATATTGTTAATCCTACAGATAAGATAAATAAATATAAAGGAACTAATCATATTACTCGAAAATGGCATGCATAATAATATAGTTTACTAGTTTAATGTCACTGTCTTCTGGATTTCTGGATGTTATAATTCTTCACAAGTTTATGTCTTTTTTAAACCTGTACTATTTCAAATACTACAGTCAATACTTAATATTATAGCTTCGAACGCTGATGACATTTACTGTTAACAAAAAATTATTTTGCTTACATCATATGAACCCAGATGGACTGTTAAGTAGCATGGAGGAAGGTTGATTATTTCTGAAATTTTTTTCTGAAAACATTATTTGAAACAGTGAGATCCAGATTCTTTAAGAATAACAACAGTGATAGATGTTTCCTAGTTTCCCCAAAGCATTACAGTGTTATAAACTTGTTGGCTAAGAGGCTAAGAGTGTGTTTAAATCTCTCAATGATTTCACTGTGAACTTTCACTGACCTTTAATCACAGGCTAGGACAGAATCTTCTGAAAAGAGCCAAGTATTACAAACCATACATTCCTGCGCTCTCATGTCTCTATATCTTTTTTTTCACGATATTCTTCCTTCATGTCACAAGGTCACACATATAGTAAATTCTGTCACTGATCACAGCGATTAATATGCAGACTGAGATGTCAGGATTAAACCCCCTAGGGAATGTTAATGCTTTCTGTTTCATGTGTGATTTATAAATGTAGTTAAAAACTACTCTGTGGATGGTATATGAATGTGTCATGGAGTCTGTAGTATTTATCTCTGGAATAGTAGCTATGACAATGATGAGTTTTGCAATGATGAGGAGAATTAGAGTCTCCTCTAATAGCAAGCTCCAAACCCCACAGTGATTTCTTTTTTCTTTAAATAAAAAAATAACATTGCTTAATTACTTTTAATGCTGTTGAATGACTGGAGCAGGTTGGCACTTTCAATTTAAGAGCTATAAACAATTATCTTCATCAGCTTCTCTCTCTCTCTCTCTCTCTCTCTCTCTCTCTCTCTCTCTCTCCCTCTCTCAGCACAGTTACAAACTTTGGAGTAACATCTTAATATAAATAATCTTCTTCTTTTCTTTGGTGTTAGTTACTACTAACACCTAAAATACTAATTGTATATGAACAAGCAGGTTCAATTATTCAGCAGCACTGTGGTATAAAATAGTTTATCTTCCTTTATACCAAGGACTTATTGATGGTTCCACATTCCCACATCTTTAGAATCTTGTATTGTGTGTAAAACATGCGTCTGTGCATTAACCAATAATTTGTAATACAGACTAATTTTTCTATTTTATGAACTTTTATTTTTTTTTTTTAGAAAATGACATTAACTGAGTCGACTGATGTCTTCTGACCAAAGTGTATAATAAATTAGACATACAGATTTTAAAACCAAGTTACTGCCAACATTAGACTTTAGTTCATTAGTTCAAAATGAAAGAAGCTTCAAACTTAAAAAACAATTGGTGTTAATTGGTGTTGATGCTCCTATTAGACTATAAGAGCCTGCTAGAACAAATGCATTATTGTTCATATGGTATTCATGAAACATGTTCTCTGTGATGAGATGTTCAAACATTGGAAGGAGTGTCCAGTTTCATGCAGTTTGATATTCGTGACATGGCAAAATCTTCAGGATAGCAGGTTTTGTGGTTTCTTTGTAACTTGACAAGCTGCATGAACAACTAATGATTCTTTTATATGAGCAAATAAAAAACACATTGGAAAGTACTGGGAGATTTACTGAGAAATCACATGACCCCGTAGTCAATTATTTTCCAACTGGTCCATTTGTTTCTGTAAAGCTTTAGAAATGTAACACAAGAACACAGTTTATATGGCTAACTTTTTCTCTCACTTGTTCTTATACAGCAGATGTGGATGGAGCGCTAAGTTTTCCCCACACTCCAGTTCACCACTCACCACCCTTTCCCTGTTCTCTCCCATTTAAACACGAGGATGCTTTGTCACAGTCCACCATGGGTAAGGACACCTGACACACACACACACACACACACACACACACACAAAACCACATACATACCAGCTTACAACCACACACATCCATATACCCAAACACACCCACATACAGTACAAGTCAAGTGAAGACAAGAAGGTTTTATTGTCATTAAACAATAAAAATCAAATTAAACAATGTTTCTCCAGGAACGTGGTGCCAGATAAAACACAAAGCTAAGGACTATAACACACACTCACACACTCACACACTCACCCACACACACCATCTCCTCCCCACACACAACCACCCAAACCCTAACAAACCCAAACCCACACACCCATATATATATATATATACAAACACAAACACACACCAAAACACACAGCCAGACAAACACACACACAGTAACTTACAAATGAATCTGAATACGTTCCAGTTATAGAGCCAGGCAGTCAAGACCATGCTAATCATTAGCACAGAATTTTAAAAACAAGGTAGCGAAACAAATTCACTCTGATAGGCATCATCTTTTAGAGTACATACTGTAGATGATCAGTCCTCCTCCTCAGTGGAGAAACTGGAGCAGATTGTACTAAAGGCTAGAGGAACTTATTATCTTGCCAGGGGACCCATTTTTTATTTTTTCCTTTCAGTTCTGGTAAATTTAAAGGACCTAATCCTCTTTTCCTTCTTATGCTTTATGGGTTTGGAGAGCACAAGGCCTGTTTGGATAACTGGAGTGAAGAAAAGGCCACATTTCTATATTCTACTCCCTGAAGAACAATTTGTTAGTTCTTCTGTATAGCATAAACCGGACAATACAAGTAGGGGATCTTGAAAGTACGAGAGCTTTTTAGAATACTAAACTGACACAACTTTCAGTGTATACTAAATTTATCCATGACAGACTTTGGATATCTGAAGTCAAAATCAAAAGTTTGACTTTTTCGAATTCCTCCAAGGATCTAACGTCACTCAAAATCTGTGTTAGTAATTTGAATGCTTCAGACAAAAACCATACCAAAGCATTTAAAGTCAAAGGGGAACTAGATTATAATCTTCATAGCTTTTCTCCAGGAAAATCCCAGCTTTAAAACTTTTAATAAAAGAGGAACGAATATACTGTACAGCTAAAAGTGAAAAAACAAACAAACAAACAACTAATTACTCTTAAAGAAATAATCCTGGTTGTCTAAGATGGCTTCCCCTTTGCAGTTAAGACAATTAATTTTGTATGTAACTGTAAATTATACTTTCTTTTGGTGAGATGCAAACTATGTGTGGGCAAATGCAAAAAAACAGATACACATATTAGTCGTTAGCTTGTGTTTCATTGCAAAAGTGAACAAAGTGACCTGAAGTTGTTCGGGTAAACTGGGAGTAATGAAGTTAATACAATTAACGTAATGGATATTACTGCTATTTGTATCACAAAGAGGAATGGTACATATGAAATTATTTTAAAAAATCTTTTTTTTTTATTTAAATTTTTATTCTTTTCTTTTTTGTAGATGAGCAGCAGTACTTGGCCCCGCCCCCTGTATATGGTTGCCACGCCCCCAGCGACAGCCAGACTCTACTTCTACGAAATGGCTACAACAGGTACAGCAGCCTGTTTTTTCCACCTCCTGTTTACTTTGAGTTGCATTTAAAGCAATTTCACTCCTTTAACTAATCTGACAGCATTTCCTGTGCTGATGGAAGATTCTTCCACTGTGTGACTGAAATCCAGTGTAAGCCTTTGGAGAGCCATGCAGTCTGTGTAAAGGTTAGAAGCTACACAGCAGTCCTCAGCAGGCCAAAATACACTCAATGTGATCTACAGTCAGTTTCCTCTAAATTCCCTTTCCCTGCTTGGCCATCCCCAGAGAGCTAAGTACTGGGGTAAATCAAAGTCTGAGGACAGATGCGGAGGCCTAGAAAGGGATATGATGCATATAGGGGACATGGCACATGAGAGAGGACTTATTGTTATGGCAGGACAACAAATAAGAGGACAAACTGGTACAATAAAGTCCTGAATAAGTATTTATCTCCTTGAACATTTCAGAATTGTTTAGTGTTACAGCCAATAATTGAAATAGAATTAAATGTAAACTAACAACAAAATTCCCAAACTTTGAACGTACACCATTTAGTCCAATAACATAAACCAAATTAAGTCAATTTCAGTTGCCGGTTCTAACAGAAATGTGGAACAGTTCAAAGGGGTGAATACTTATGCAAAACAAGGTGAGATCATTTACCACCAGAAGCTCAGAGATGAGAGTACATTCTTTGAATAGTGTTCACATGCTGTTTGGAGAAAAGGGAGATTGTGGAGAAGGCAAAATATCAGAACTAGCGTTGATAAGATTGATGTTGGCTCCTCGCCTTCCTGTAATACTGCTGCGTGTTCAGCCAATTCCCCTGAAAGCATTTCAACCTTTACTCATCCCCACAAGTACGTAAATGTAGAACATATCAATTCAGTATGATAGAAACACAATTATCACTAACATCAGAATCATCACTATTACTGCTGACTGTTACAGTTGGAAAGAGCATTTCTAGTATTTAACATCAAGGCCAGGGGTTAATAACACAGCAGTTTAAATATAGCAATTCATTAGTTTCTGTAAAAAAAAAGCAACTTCACAGATAAGGGTGTGAAAATTACAATAACATGCGGCATTCAAGGTTTGCTCTACATTTTTAATCTGTGAGTACAAAACAGTGAATGATGAAAATACGATATTTTGAGTGAACTTGAACAAACCCCTGAAACTATAACTACTCAGTTTAAAGCTTGGATTGTATCTTGTAGAATATACAGAAGCATGAAAAGTTAATGGAAAGAAAACTGTGGCTCTGTTATGCTGCTCGGATCCACGCTTGGATTAGATTCCGACAGTTGTTGTTTTGGTTTACGGTAAAAGTGAAACATTACAGCCGTTTGCTCACGCTCTTCAACTTTAGCTTCTCTAACATATTCATTAGCTACTTGAGCATAGACTAAGCGGTTCATGTTGGTTAATTCAGCCTCTTTCCCTCTCATTGCCTCCCTGCTGTCAGCACTGTCATGACGTTACATGATTACAACACTGTACCAGGCACGCTGACTCTCCAGACCTCCGCAGTTCTGCTGTCATTGATCAGATATGAGAGTGTATGAGAGTGAGAGCGCTTCACTGCTCCTGAGGATGTTAATCTGGTGTGGAAGCACATAGCAGATTATGATCAGTAGATCAGTACAAGAACATTCAACATACATGCAACAAAATAGCGGATACAACACAGTAGATACCTTTAAAATGGAACTTAAAAAAAATAAGTAATAGTTTCAGAATACTAGTTCTTTGGGTGAATCATGATATCTTTTTGCTATCATGCAGTGTTCAAAGAGAACTGAGAAACTTGCTAAAAAATTATTACTTCCGTCATTGAAAAAAAGCGTATTACTGTAATTAATATTTACATAAATTTCTACTTAAATATTTAAGCAATAAATAAATACTAAAAAAAAACAATATCTAAAATAATGTGTTACTAGCTAGCTAACTATTGGAATATATTAACTACTGTCCTTTTAGATTACATTTTAGGTCCAAGAAGTAACAAGAGTCTTGTCTGATATCAGTCAGAGCATCAGGTTTTCAGTGGAAAGTTGGTTATGATTCATATTTAAGAATCTACAGCAATATATATGGTGATCTATTTAAACTAGCAGGCTGTTCAGTAGCTAAATAAAAGCTAAAAGTTTTATTGGCAGGTGTAATTTAATAATCTATGGACACTATATGTACTCTAAACCTAGTAATAAATTGATGTAAAAAAACAATGCTTTATTATAATCACTGATATGTTTTCTTTAATGAAACTTTTATTATATGTCTCAGTTGTCAGAACTTTGTCTGAACAGTCAGAAAGTTTTTCAGGTCTGTCTTCAAAGTTAGAGGACTTTCTGGCTTTTTTTTTTATTTAATAATGACTGTGTAAGGCTGCTATAATGTAATGAAGTAACAAGCGCTAATGTGTCTTGTGTTCATTCCAGAGCATTAAGTGTAACTATAAATGGATAAGAAATTGACATATTATTCATTAATGAATTTAAAATTGTAATCTCAGGCAAATTGCCTGTTGTGTTGATAATTATCATATAGCTGAATGACCTGGCATATTTTAAACTTAAAATGGAGTCAGATTTTGATTCATGTTTAAAGCTAGGAATTGTTTTCTTGTTTATGACTCGGTTCTTGTTTATGACTCGACAGTTCCGGGATTTGAAACCCCACACTTCAGATCACCTACCAGTCTTCCTCTTTGTTTTAACACTGTGGTCTTTATTTCTTATCTGGCAGTGATAATCTGTACCAAATGACTGAATGTGTGACCTGGAACCCGGTAAACAGTCTGGCCTCCAGCATCAAGAGGTACAACATTACTCAGATCACTTTACACTATTGTTCATAGTATGTATTTTTCTTTCTTTAATTTTTTTTTTAACTCCACCAAAAATTTCCCCCTTAAACTGTAAGCCAGAGGCTTTGTTTATGCAAGAAGTGTTGCAATGAGTATAAAAGTGGGATCTTCAATCCCTCTGTCCTGGCTTGAGATGAGTTACTCTATCAGAAGATAGCCTCTACTCTGGGTTATCATCAAAGAGCCGGACTCACTTTCATATCAGCACTCAGCTGCACGGATTCACATAGTACTGAAAAGAGCGCTGTTTAAAGCAACAGGCTGAATTAGAAGGAAGTCAACTAAGATGAAGCGTTCCAGTCCAGTTTGATATGAATGCAGTTATGACCTGCTGGCTCAGCTTTATTCATTCATGACTTTTCATATAAGCTTGTGCTAGGGATGAAACAGATGACTCTCAGGAAAAGGTACTGAACTCAGGTTTTAAGAAAAGCTTGGCATTGGGATGGGAAACTCTTTTGTAGGTGAGGAATAAAATTATATTCGAACATCATTTTGAATATACATAATTTCTTATACCACAGCAATTTGCCAACACCATGTAAAAATGAAAGTGATACATTTCTCCCATTATAGCTACATGTAATGTTATGGAACATCTACGCTAATATGTTCTCTCTCTTAAAGGTAACAACAACGAAAAAATCAACAAAGAAAAACTGTTAAACAAATACTGAAACTGGAGACTCCTTCTAAAAACATCCCCTCACAGAAAACACCCATCTAAATGTTCCTGTGAGGTTCCTGTGTACAATATTATATCAGAATGAGTGTAGTGATATTGTATGAGCCATCGTTACAATACATTTTGTTACTGTACATCAGACCAAAATGAAATTTTTCTTCTTTTTTTGGTTGTCAGAATTCAGCTACAGTGCCATCTGAAAAGCCTTGCATGTTAAGCAGCAGTAGCAAACGTAATTCAAATCAATCCACTATATAAACTGTAGTCATTTTGTGTTAGCAAACGTAGATTAACATTTCTTCCTTACTCCTAAGATAAAGCAAACTCAATAAAAAAAACTCTATGAAGTCTGGAAGTCTTGCGCTTCCTCCCTTCCTGAGAGCACAGGCTCATTCTGTTTGCTCTCTTTTTAGTCTGTTGTTGTGGGAGACACTTCCTGTGAGAGGTTTCAGTTATAGAACACTGACCTTGACCGTGGACACGGAAAAGAAACAAAGGAGAGACAGACACATGGAACGCAAAGATAGTGGGTCTGGCTACATGTGTGTGTTGAAAGGGGAAGCAATAAGATTTGGGTCAGAGTACAGAGAGTGAAGAATGTCTGGAAAGGCTTGGATTTCCACTGTCCAGTGTCCCAGATTAAAATGGGGTGTGATTTAGTGCGTGTTTTAGAGGAGCTGCCATCCGGCTTTACTTCTATAAAAACAAAATGAAATCAATGCTTAACTTGCACTAGTGAACGGGAGGTGGAGACAGAAAAGGGTCATGCTTTTGCTCAGTCAACCAGTTCAGAGAAGATAAAGTATCTTGACATGGAATGCGGTGTGATGGGCGAGGGTGGGTTTGGGGTGTGACTACAGCACAGTGTGTGTGTGTATAAGTGTGTGATGCATGGCAGAATATTTATGCTCATACAGATATTCACCATGTCCCCACTCCCTCTTCTTTGCCATGAGCACTGAGGTGTTTGTCTGCACTAAAAGATGGATAGATAGCCTGAGGGAATACTGGCTTAGTGTTAGGTGATAGCGTAGCCTGAGATGTTAAGCTAAGAGGACAAAGAAGGCTTTATAGAGCCTTAGCAGTTCATCAGGTGCTACCCGCACATGCCGACCCTGAACTCTATCAGTGCTGTGCACATTCACACTTTTCATACAAGATTATATAGTGTTCACTTCAGTCATTATTCAGATTTTTTGCTTTTTATAATCTCTGTCAGTAGCTGAAACCTGCTAATAGGGTTGATAAGAGACATTAGATAAAAATGATGATACTTCAATAATATTTAATGCTCCAAAAATAGAGATACATACCTATTTTAACATGTGGCTGAGAAAATATATTTTAAACAAAAAAAAAATTATATTAGGACCAAACTAATACTGACACGAAGACCATACGAGACGAGTGGGTAGAGCAAGCGGCAGCCTTTGGCTCTGTGAAAAAGAAAGAAAGAAAGAAAAAATATACATATAAAAAAAAATATTCTTACAAACACTATTAGGATACATTACCTACGATTAGTGCGTTGTGGAAATGCATTTGTTTTCCAGATATTCTCAGCTTCTCTGCTTCAGATGGAATTATAAAATATATAACAAACTCATAGTATAGTTTTAAGATGTGTCGTAAGGTCTGCCAAATATCAGTGAAGTATATCTGCCATTCCGACTTTTGACTTCTGACACCCCGTCCTGTGGGTTTGATAAAGAAGTTTAGTCATGATTAGTAAACTTGCACCCTTCTGTGTCTCCTCTGCTGATGTGTCGCAGTCCAACTACAGGCTTTGAGAGCGAGCCCCAGGCAGCTGTTGCCCCCGTGATGTACAGCGCTCAGTACCACATACACACACATGGCGTCTTCCGAGGAATTCAGGTGGGTGCACATAAATATACATCCTCACACCCACTGTTAAACAGGTTCAACTAAAGGTCACACACTCGCCCCACAAATAACCCCCACCTTCCCCATACACGCCAGCTGTAGCAGAGATAGTGAGGCCAAGACCAGGTGGATGCTTGTTTGATTAGTCAGGCCTGACCTGTAATGTGACGTTTTCTGGATCAGTGCCTCTGTCTTGGAGGGGACAAAAAGTATTAACGGGATCCAAACAGCCTTAACAGTGCAGTGAGATACTGCTTTCTCTGGCTACATTTCCATACTTAACCATTTTTCTGGAAAAAAGTCTCCTAACATTGATGTTTTTGGCTTTTTAAACCTTCTTCTTACTTTGTCTCTCTGTCTCTCAGCATTTTCACACCTAAATTGTCTCTGACGCAGTCTTTTAGACAGAGGTTGGACACCATGTACACTGTCCTTTCAATTTTGTTTAAATATACTTTATCTCTGGTTTTTTTTCTTCCTGAATTTAAAGGCTTGTTAGAAAGCTATTCAGATCACAGATACACTTTTTAAAGGCACAATAGTCAATATTTTTAATTTCTTACATTGCTTTGTCTTAGTAAAATGTATTTGGAAATTTTTCTTTTTGTAAACTTCACTTCCTGTCTTTAAATGTTTATTTGTTCTCTCATCAATCGGTTTATAGACACCCCTCCAATGCCCCTTCACAGTTTCTTAAATCATTACGAGAAAACGCTGCATGACTATAGAGTTGCAACTCGAATTTCCAGCAGCTCAGTTCATGTGCGATTAAAAGTGATGTCATGACAGCCTTGCTAATGAGAACTCTAGCTAGCATGCTAACTGGTTGAAGTTGGAGATTTGTGTATATGGGATGGTGAAGTGAGATGGGTCAGTTTAAAAATAAATAAATAAATCAAATCTTAAAATGTGCCCTGCGATGGGTTGGCACTCCATCCAGGGTGTATCCTGCCTTGATGCCCGATGACGCCTGAGATAGGCACAGACTCCCGGTGACCCGAGGAAAATGAATGAATGAATGAATCTTAAAATGAACTCCACAGAATCCACAGAACTGATCTATTCTTCTACAAGTGTCTCACAGATATTACTGCTTTCAAAAAACTAGTATATCTTAAGAAGCTTTGATTGCTGATGACAGATGTTTGTTACACACAGCAAGTTTGTTAGTGTGTTAGTGTGTTAACCCATGGCCTGACACTTCTGCCTAAAGCAGGACGTGAGGCGAGTACCGAGCATCACCCCCTCCGTCGTGAGAACCGAGCCCAGTGAGAAACGCCCGTTCATGTGCTCGTACCCTGGCTGCAGCAAGAGATACTTTAAACTCTCACACCTGCAGATGCACGGAAGGAAACACACAGGTAAGAGACAGTGACGTCCACACATGATGATAACGCAAGATAACCAGATGGGTTGCTGATGTTCTAAATGGCTTATTAACTACATACAGAGCTTATTTATATTCTATGCCTGGACCATAATGCAGTTCAAGCCTCAGCACCTCCAAGCTGCCACTGCTGGGCCCTTGAGCAAGGCCCGTAACTCGTTCTGCTACAGGGGAGCTTTATCATAACATAGAAGCTTGTGGTCAGACATGATACAGCATCCCTGGATCATCTTAGCCCCCTATACTATGACTCACCAACAGTTGCATTATTATTACCTCAACAATTCTTCCATTAAATGAATGAATAAACTGTCCAATGGCCGTATACTAAAAAAAGTGCCACCTGCTGACCGGAATAGGTACTGTTCTGTTTAACAGCTCGAGACATACAAGTTTTAAACCTTTTTAAGCCTTTTACTTTATTTGTTGTGTAAAATGTTTTCAGTCTTCAAAAGACACCCTTGCAACACCACTGCACAAAACCATATCTTTCACCTTCTCAAAGCCAAACTAAAGTACATAAAGCAAACTTAGCCAAAAGGCAGAGAAGCGATCATGGCGATCATGGCTGACTCTACAAATCTGAATTTTACCGTGCTTTAATATTCTGTATATGTGACCAACTCTTCTTCACTATTGTAAAATTGAAAAAAAGGAAATCATGTCCATATCCATATATCCATAATTTACTTTGGAAATACAGAGCATGATGTCACAATAAATCAAACACAATGATCCACAGCACTGTGTGTCATTTAAACAGCAAATCAAATCTGAAAAAAAAAAATAAATAAGAAGTTTATAGGATGTGCTTAAGTGACTAACTTTAAGGATTACTCAATTCCAGTAATATACTGTGTTTTTTTTTTAAATGCTTTCTCAAATCTCAGGAGAAATAACGTGCACATTCTTAAAGTGAGTGGTAATTCATTTTTTGAAATGTTTATCCAAACAGTTCCTTGTTCTAACACAAATCCATAAAAGATGCTGGCAAAGCTAAAAATATAATCCTTGAGTCAGAATTCAGTTTCTCAGAATTGCTCATGACTCGATGAATCAGACAGCAAGAGTTTCCTAATCATGCAGTGTGAATATAGCAGATGTTTTTGCACACACACACACACACACACACACACACACACACACACACACACACACACACACACACACACACACACACACATATCCTGAGGGGTCACTCGGGAACTAGAACTGCTGTTGTAACCATGGTGACATAACTGTACTGTTTCTCACCCAATTATTTAGAGTCACTGCTAGTGCATGTGTGTGTGTGTGTGTGTGTGTGTGTGTGTGTGTGTGCTCTTCGCTTGTACTAACTAGTAGCACTAAGCATTAATCACAAGATGTAAACTTCTACTTATTGGAAAATGCATTAAACCCCTGCTTTTAAATGTGTAGATTTCTCAAATAAATTCCTCATGGCTCAGTAACTGTATGACCATCCCTTCACTAGCTAGCAAGATTTTGGACATTTGCTAATCTTTAATCTCAGCTAGCTAGCTAGCTTTGTTTGGATATATTATGTGAAATTAGTTAGCTAATGCTCTTAAATATTTTCTCTAATGGCAGCTAGCTAGCTTTGTTTTGTTTAGATATATTCTCTAATGTCTAAATAACCTTCCTGGGTATATTATCTAGCTAGTGCCAGCTAGCTAGCTAGCTTAATTTTATTTGAACTAAGTTTCTTGGGTATGTTCTTTAGCTAGTTCCAGCAAGCTAACTAGCTTAATTTTATTTGAACTAACTTTCTTGAGTACATTATCTACCTAATATATTGCCAGATCTTCTTTAGCTAATGTCATCTAGCTAGCTAGCCTCATTTAAATATATTGTTAGTTGTATATAGTTAGTTAATTTTCTTTGGTATGTTCTCTAGAAAATGCCAGCTAGCTTACTTAGTTTTGTTTGGGTATGTTGCTTAACATTAACTAAATATCTTTCTTGGGTATGTTCTAGCTAGCTAGCCTTGTTTGTGTACAGTATATTGTCTGATATTAGTTAGCTAATAATCGTGGGAACGCTTTCTAGCTAAGCCCAGCTAGCTAACTTTGTTTGGATATATTGTTTAATGTAAATTACCTAAAGTTCTTGGGTAAGTTCTGATAACTAGCTTTATTTGGGTCTACCAAATGCTAGCTTAGATTTGTTTAGATATACAGTCTAATGTTAACAAGATACATTTCATTGGGTACATTTTCTAGCTAATATCCGCTATCTAGCTAGTTTTAACTTGCATTGTAAAGATAGCAAATGCTATCTAGATTTTGATATAGAACTTTTTTTTGACATTCTGAGGAATAACCATTAACTTTCCATCTAGCTAGCTAAACCTGGTGTGGGATGTTTGTGGTATCCATGTCAGCTACAGTGCTGCTACCATGTGGAAGCTATGTGCTAAACCCAAAGGCAGTTAGAATATTTTGTGTTGTAATGATTCCTGTTATTATTTGTGTGTTCAGGAGAGAAACCGTATCAGTGCGACTTCACAGACTGTGGCCGCAGATTCTCCAGATCAGACCAGCTTAAGAGACACCAGCGCAGACACACAGGTCAGACGCCGGCCCTCTCCCTACTCACACTTTTGTATCATTTTCCCTATATACTCATTTTCCCTTTCACCACCATATCTTCAGGGGTTTATTATACATTGTGTAGATCTAAGAATATAGTTCTCAGATCATCACAATGTAGACACTTACATGCGTTAACTGTTTGCTGATCCTCACAGATTGCATATAATATAAAAAAGGTCTGATATTTCTCATGTTTTTCTTATCATCATTTCATCATCAGATTCATTTTGGGGCTAAAACTAATGAACAATCTTGACTGAACCCACATTAGTAATTGCTGTCTAACTGAAGACCATAAAGGGCAGATTACGCTAAAATGCTGTTAGTGTCTGATCTAATGCTATGGATCACTATGCACTTTATAAAAATAGCGATTATTTATTAATTTTTCCAGGTGTTGTAATTTAAGAACATTTTTATCAGCCAAAATGCATTTCTGCATATGTTGATCCCAGTTCTATAGAGACTTTATGACAACCGAGACTAAACCTGAGACTAAACCAGAACAAGAGAAAAGTCAGTTTGTAGGTTGACTGTGCTCAATCTGAAACGCAGGGCTTCATAAATTATTTTTTATAAATTATTATTTATTTTTCATAAATTAGTATATTAATATATACATTTATATACATTACATGATTATTGTGTGGTGAAACAAGTAGAAACAATTAAAAATAAATTAATATTTTTTAATTAAGGAAAAATAAATTCATTTCCTATTTTAGTTGCATGCCAAGAAAAAACAAAAACAAATGAACACACTAATGAGTATACAAACCATGTAACCAGTTTTAATTGCCTTTGCTGTCAAGATATTTGGGAATTTATTATTATTAGACATTATTAGACAATAAAGTCAAGGACAGCAGACACACCGGCCAAGTTGTTAGCGTGTTAGTATGTAGCCTTGAACCTAGGGGGATTGTGGGTTAGATTTTGTCCTTTCCCCTGTGTGTTTGTATGGTGTCCGTGTGCTTCAGAGATTTCCTCCAGGTGCACCAGGTTCCTCCCCCTGTCCAAAGACATGTGTTGTACGCAGAATGTCATCTCTAAATTGTCTGTAGAGTGTAAATGGGTGCGTGTGTGTGTGTGTGTTTGTGATATTATGCCTTGTGATGAACTCACACCCTGTCCAGGGTGTCTCCCAGTTTTTGAGTCCCTTGGGATAGACTCCTGTGACCCTGAGTAGGATAATTATTTAAAAAAATAAATAAATAAATAAAAAAAAAATTGGACAGATGGATTGATGGAGAATTAATAAAAAAAATCCCACTATAATACATGATGTCATTATTAACATGGCATCAGAACTGGTATACCGTCACCTTTTTTGCACATACAGTATCTCCACTGGTCAGCGCTGTTTCTGTTTATTGTCTTTTGTGTATTGTAATGTAATTTTTTGTCTCCACTGTCTTTTGTCCTGCACTGTTTGCACCAGGTTGCAGAGATGCACTTTATGTATCTAGGACTACCTTACTTAAGTCCTTAGCTCTGTCTTTGCTTTTATGTAGCACCAGGATCCTGGAGAAACGTGGTCTCATTTCACTGTGTACTGCAACAGCTATATATGGTTGAAATGACAATAAAAGCTTCTTGACTTGACATAACTTTTTCTCTCTCAAGCTCTCCATATTATCATTTTCTCCCTTTTTAGGAGTAAAACCCTTTCAGTGCGAGACATGTCAGAGAAAGTTCTCGCGCTCTGACCACCTCAAGACTCACACTCGGACTCATACAGGTAAAACAAGTGCGTAATCCCTTTTTGTCTTCACACTTTTCCAGTTCAGAATTTTTAGATTTCAGATTTATTATTTATTTCTAATCCGCTTTTAAATGAACCTCACCATTCTTTTCTCTGCCTCAGGTGAGAAACCGTTTACCTGTCGCTGGCCGAGCTGTCAGAAGAAGTTTGCTCGCTCGGACGAGCTCGTCAGACATCACAGCATGCATGAGAGGAACATCACTAAACTGCAGGCGACTCTATGAACTCCCCCAAAACCCTTACACACGTGTAATCATTAACTAAACAAACATGCTGTAGAGCGTGATGACAGCAGTGCTCAAGACTGAACAATCAATTATTAACCTCATTAAACTGCTCTGGAATATACAAGACCAGAAACTAAGTAAAAAAAACAACCTATATCTATAAACACAAGGCTTTAAAGGCCTGAGTGAAATCTTATAAGGTTTATTTTTTAGATCATCTCATGTTGTAAATATCTCATGATCGCTTAGAATCAGTCTCGAACACAGAAGGACTGATTCACTTCAAATCATGTTATTATTGCTGATTTTACAAACAGGCTTTCATTTTTCAAAAAAGGAAAATGCACTGTTGTATTTCTTTGTACATACTGGATGTCAAAGTGACAGTTTGACTATACATATTTTGTATTAAAAAGCTTCTATACAAACGTTAACGATGCTTTCTGCACGATTATGTCTAATAATTATGTCAGCAGACTTGACTAAAAGACACACTTGCTGAATTCAAAGGAGTTAAAGGATTTCTGAATAAACACAATATAAAATGAATTGTATGGGGTATCTTGTTATAGAAGCATGGATTATGAAACGTAATGCCAGAGCTGAGAGTTACTGCGTGTAGATATGATGCCTGAACAATTCGCTTATTTAGCTTCCTGGTGTGAAAGCAGCACCAGAGGTTCGAGTTAATTCCTGTAATCTTTTACGTTACAGTTATAATCCCAAGTCCTTCCATCACCAACCTCTGTTCTCTTTATTAAAAGGAAAATTAGCAAACTTTTGGTTTTCGGTTATACAGCACAAGAGAGCCGTATCTCCAAGTACAAGAAAGGTGTATTTATATATCAAATACTAATCAGGCTTATATTATATTGGAAATATTGTTTCTCTCATATTTAACAAATCAGGCAGAAAGGTTCAGGGGGAAAAAAGTGAAAAATTTCCTGTCTTTCTTCCAATTTTTGGTTTTATAAGTCCTGAATTCAGGTTTCAAGTAGCTTTTATTGACTTGACTTGACATCCTGAATTCAGGACTTCAGGATGTGTTTGTTACTTAAAAACTGGATGAGAAATCTTCATTACTTACATTAGCATGAAAGCACTATGACATGTGGAGTCAGTGGCCTTCAAGTCAATTTGAAGCCAATTTATAAAGCTACATAAACACTGTCGGGAAAGAGAAGCAGGAAAGTAGACGGTTCATGTTTAAGGCATTTATTAAAAAGTGTACAAAAAAAAATGATGCATACAAAGCTATGCTATAAATGGACCGAAGCTAGCAAAACCCCACAGTCAGCAGTATCTGTTTTCTCTCGATTGTCTGTTTCAGATGAAAGAGTTTGTCCAGTGGAAATGCAGTTCTGACTGTGGGTGAAAATTCAAAGCATTCCTATTCACAGCAGTATGGCATGAAAAAAATCCTCTGCTGATGACAAAATTGAAAGTATACATGCTTAAATCAGGAAGACTTCAATATGCTGCCTTCAGGATACCAAATATACAGAATACTAAATAAGAGCTTTGTCACTAACGGAGACCAGCTAAACTCAGCCTCAGGTTATTGCTTACTGCGTCTGCTACACGTTTTTGGAACTTTGATTTTGTTCTTAGGCTTTGAATAAAAAGGATGCATTGTGGAATAAAAAAAAAAGAATACACTAGCATTTTTCTCTCAGATAAGAGACAGAGCACATATTTAAAGATCAACTCCAGTCAAGTGATAGTCTTAAACTTGACCGGGTTATTAACACCATGAATAATCAGATCAGCATGTTCTAAAGTGCATAGACGTCCACGAACACTGAGACGTGAGGCAGGAAGTGTACACGTTCCCCGGAGACAGCGCAGAGCTCGTAGGATGACGTCAGATTCTTCAGTCAGCAACAAGAAGTCAAGTCTCTCACAGAAATGTTGTACATATCCCTGATTTGCCAGTTTGGTTTGTCCCTGTCCCCGGTGTGGAAAATAAACTCTGGCTAGAGCGTACTGAAAAGCATTTTCTCAGCACGCTCGCTTCGTCCTATGTGGCAAGCTTCATTCGTCCTGATCAAAGGAGAACAGAGAGATCAGATTAAGAAACTGTGTTGAAACCCAGGTTCCTCACTAATAATCACAATGACTGCCAGTTTAAAAAAACACAACAACCAATCAACAATAAAGCCCTCCCAAAAATACAAGAGAGCCACAATTGTTTGTATTTTCCATACTATAAGATGCATTTTTGTGTTTGTTCCTCTACGAGGTGTTGCAATTTACCGAAAGAAAAAACCTACCATTAAAAAAAACCATTAAAATGACTGCAAAATGGTTCTGTATATCTAAAACACAAATAATAAGGATTCACAAATCTGCTTCGATACGGTTATGAATAAGCATCGCTTGTCTTGCTTATGAGTTTGTTACAAGTCATTGTGCGACTCCAAAACGGTCATGCGGTATGCAGATGGCAGATCTGATGAGGTACGTCTAGAAAACAAGGACTCGATAAGAGCAGGGAAGTGTATAGTAACACTGATGCTAGGATGAGACCGAAAACAAAACTGCCACAAAAGCAAAACGGAGAGGAACTTATGCGAGGAACTTCTGGCACTCGGAGAACATATCTTTATCTCATTACAAAAACAGGAAATAACTCGGAATTTAGAGAGAAACTTCTTAGCGAAGAATCAAATGTGTGCATAATAATAATAATAATAATAATAATAATAATAATAACAACAACAGAACAGAAATGAATCAGTGTACAAATTAATATTTTTTTTAAACATCTTTAACTACAGTACAATGTGGGAGCTTGGCTACATATGCAGCACTGCCCCTAATGCACACGCTTACATTACGAATTGCATGCAACCTTAAAAAGAGAATAACATTGATTACAAAAGTGTTACTAAATGTTGAACCATGGGCTTATTCGGTCTCACAAGAATTCTGCGAATTAACTAACAAGAACATTGTAGCATTTGTTCATATTGTGACATTTTAGCCGTTAATGGAATAAGCATTATTTAATGCCCATGCTCATGATTTGATTGACATTCATTTGATTGACCTACATTCTCAGGCAAGCAGAGATACACGCAGCTATGCTGTACGCCAAAAAGTATGTGGACACTTGACCATCACACCCATATGAGCCCAGTCTAAAACCATGGGCATTAACATGGAGTTGATCCTCTTTGCTGTTAAAGGAGCCTCCACTGTTCTTAGAAAAGATTTGTCACTAGATTTTGGAGCGTGGCTGTGGGGATTTGTACTCAGTAAGCCGCTGAGTACTCGGTAAGCCGCTGAGTACTCGGTAAGCCGCTGAGTACTCGGTAAGCCATTTGTACTCAGGCACTGATGTTGGGTTTGAGTGAAGTTGAGGCCTTGGGTGCAGAAGGTGTTCCAGTAGATTCTAACGGTGTTCAGTGGGGATAAGGTCATGACTCTGTTCAGGACACTAAAGTTCTTTCACTCCAACATTGGCATATCGTGCCTTCATCGAGCTTGATTTGTAACACAGAGGCATTGTCATGCTGGAGCAGGTTTTAGCCTCTTAGTTCCATTGAGGGGAAATTGTAATGAAACAGCATACAAAGACATTCAGGACAATTCTGTGCTTCTTTGTGGAAACGTTAGGGAAGTTAGGGAAAGAACCACATGGTCTGATGTCTAAAAATGATGTAGGTAAAATGTCTGGGTAAAGGTTACATCATCCATTGACTAATTCTTCACCTCCAGTACATATTGCCTATAAGCAGACCTTACACTCAGATGTGATGTAGTATGGAAAATACAGTAATTTTTTTTTTTTTATAAGTCACCACCCATGAAAGATCCATTAAAATGATAGCTTGCTTTATTTATGTAGAAGTCTAAAGCAAGAACTCAGCATTGGAAGATGATGCGTGTATGTGGGTTCTGTGATCATGAGCCCATATATGTTGGCAAAACAAAGTTATCTGCACTTCACCACTGGACAGCGCAGCCATATGAAAGCAGGTGTCAGTACATATACTCCCACACACATACGCTCACATACACAGACAGCCACAGAAAATAGCAGGGACTTTGACACACAGGGAAATTAAACTGCACACAAACATTACAAAGACAAAGTGTTAAAAATAAACACAAACCACCAACATAACTCTTCTCTCTTACACACTGACACACACACCTTTCCTGGGTTAGTGCACATTGTGTTAGACGGGCCAAGGGTGGTCGGGTGACACGGATGCCATGCTGAGCTTTTCCATGCCGAGAGACAAATTAGATAAAACCCCACCTACCTGCCCACTGTCCCCAAGCAATGGACTGCCTCTGTCTACCAGTCTGTCTGCAAAGCAACCAATCAGAGGAGACCAACCAATCACAATGCAGACGAGGTGACAAGGGACAGCAAATAGGAAGCAAATAGGACCCCGTTGTGGGGACGGTTTGAAGACCATTGTGAGTAAACAGAATTATGTTGAGAATATATTTAGAGATATATATTAAGAAAGTCACATGCAAAACAAATGATTCTTTATGTCCATTAAGTGTAAAAACATTTCAAGCTTTTTTTCAACAATACCAGATGTCTGATCTGCATATAATCTTAAACAAAAGCACATTAACATATAAACATTTAAAGGCCAAAGAAACATAGTATGTGATGATAATTTTAAACCATTACTGAAATGCATTGTTGAACATTAAATCATACACGGTTATAACCTCCCTGTGGCCTGGCCTGTGGCCGAGTGAATGTGAAGGGAGGAAGGGAAAGATCGGGGTGATGGACAAAAAAAGAACTACTTCAAGTGTCTTACATTAAAACAAATAAACAAATAAGAATAATATTAATAACAAACATATTGTATGTAATTGTTGGCAAACGGTTGTGGTATGAGAAACGTGTGTGGAGAAACAAAATAGCACAGGATGTGCTGTTATTGAAAAATAATTAAAGTATAATAATAGTAGTGTTGAGTGATGTCACCTGACACAAAGCATTGCTACTGTTAACCTAAAGTGATGATCCTATAGTGCTTTCAGTCATGATTCATTCCTAAATTAAACGTGTTTTTATTCCACATAGCACACTAGATAAAAAAAATCCCTAAAGTATAAATTACACAGTTAAAATTCTTGGTTGAGAAATAGAACTTGGCTTTGAAAAGCTTCACTTCATTGTAGACCTGTTCTGTCTCTATTTGAGTCTCTATTTTGTCCCTCTGTTTCTAATGATCTATTTCTTAAAGCTAACAGGGTTGGTGTGTGTGTGTGCCTCCTCACCTGGAGCTTGCTGGCTCTGGGATCTTCTCCGTGTGCTGGAGACTCTGGAGATAGAGGAGAGAGAGGAGCCCACGCTGCTTGCCCGGGAGATGGGTAAGAGCACAGGAGTTATGGGTGGAGAGTCCAACTGTGTTCGACAGACAGAAAAAAACAGATGTGAATTGAATTGAATCAGCAATATACACTGTATACAATTCATTGGGTTTTTGAAACATTTGGCACTATTTTGTTTAACTAAACTGTTAAATACTTGATCATAATAAATCCTATCAGACTATCAAAGATTAAAATTGTTACCTCCCTCAAGGGGTTACAGGCAATGAAAAAAACATCAATTGTGCTCTAATTATAAATAATACATTTCAAATATCAGTAGAGATTCTAGTTTCACAAGTGTTTAGTGACTACACATAATAAGAAAAGTGTCATGCTCAGACTGAACCGTCTGGTCTAATTTACTGCTTGGAAAAGAAGGTTATTCTAAGTTTGGTGTTTAGTTACATGTTTAGTTGTAATTTTCTTCCAGAAAGGTATATTTTGTATATTGCTTACACCTTTTTTTTTAAAACAATAATCTGTATTATTCTGTTAAAGTTGCTTGTGTGTACCTCCACGCTGTCGTGGGTAGGCGAGGAGGACGTTGAAGAGTTCTCGGTATGCCTTCGTGAAGAGGAGGCCGGTCCAAGCTCAACTGTGCGAACACGCTGGGCAAACTTCAGAGAGCACACGGACTCAATGATATTGCTTTCTACAGGAGACACCTGAGAAAGCAAAGGAATTAGGAAGAGGTTTGGTGCACAGTTTTCAAACATATCAATCACTTTACTTGCCTTACAAAAAAGTGAAGGCATTTTTACACACATTTGTAAATATTACTCATGTAGTATTATATGCTACCAACTGAAGCAACACACACACACACACACACACACACACCTGTACAAGCATTAGTGTCTTGCTGTCTCCGCTAAGCGAGTCCTGTAGAAGGTACGTGAGCCGTGAGTTTCTGAAAGGGACGTGTGAATGGCGTGAGCGCAGCGCATTGATGACGTCACCCAGCGCAGAAAGCGACTTGTTGATGCACTGAGCCTCACGCAGGCGACTTCCCTCAGCGCCAGATTTAGATATTCTTTCTGAACCAGCCAGATCAACAAGATTCAGCTTGCCTGCATAAACATGCAGAAAGAGAAAGAACAGTGACATTTTTAAATCAATTACTGGTGTGTAAAAACTAGAGCTGCTTTAACAAATAATTAGTCAAATTCACTAATAGCACCTCCTTATTGTACAGTCAATAGGTTATACACATGGTCTGAGAAATCATCTACATTTATTATATTAAGGGAATATGTTTTTGTTTCTGTGTATTGCTTCATGTGTTAAGGTGCATGCGTGTCATCACCTGAGGTGCGGTGTCCTGTGGAGGAGTTGAAGCCGACCACGGTAATGATGAGGAGAGCATGAGAGCGAGAGCTGTGCTCATTCAGGTTGGTACATGCTGTTGCCCTGTTCATGTGACCCAGATCAAAAACCTGCAGGGTCAAAGGGCAACGATTAAGCTTCCACTCAAGCTGCCAGTCATTTTACACCACAAACATGAGCTATCTGGGGAAAAACACAGCCTACTCTTTTTACAGATGGGGCTGAATCAAGTGTGTATGACTTTTGATTTGTTCAGCTAATTGATCCAGTGTCTTTGTACTGTAGTGACCAGGATGGGACACAGAACTAGTGTGAGGCAAACCAAAGAAGGTTACAGAAGATACGAAAAGCTGGTGTGGGATGATCAAAGGGGGACAAAGTGCAGGACTCAAAGCAGAAATCTAATTAAGCAAATGATGTAAATGAAAGGAGTTTGCATGTTCTCCCCGTGCCTCGGGGGTTTCCTCCGGGTACTCCGGTTTCCTCCCCCGGTCCAAAGACATGCATGGTAGGTTGATTGGCATCTCTGGAAAATTGTCCCTAGTGTGTGATTGCGTGAGAGAATGAGTGTGTGTGTGTGCCCTGCGATGGGTTGGCATTCCGTCCAGGGTGTATCCTGCCTTGATGCCCGATGATGCCTGAGATAGGCACAGGCTCCCAGTGACCCGAGGTAGTTCGGATAAGCGGTAGAAGATGAATGAACGAACGAATGTAAATTAAATATTTTAGTCTATGTTCAAAAAAAGGATTCCAATTTTGAATAAAAACAAATGATCATGTTGGAATGTTTTGAAATAATAGTACACACTATTCAAACTTTCTATTTATGTTTTCAATCGATAATTTTCAGGGTCCTGTTGTCAGTGATTTACAGATTTTACACATACTGTATGTGCCAAGTTAAATAAAAACTTCCAGCAGATCAATGATTACTGTGAAACTAAATATAAAAAAAAAATGAAAAGACTTCTCACCTTATTAATATCCTCCACACTCTTCACAGTGATCTCAGTAAGACCAGGCACATACAGCTGACCGCTACCATCAGGACACATCTTAATGTCCAGCTTCTCACTGGGGTTTTCACCTAATAGATTCCTGGGAAAAACATACTAGAGTTATGTAAAGAGTTCATCTACCAGTCTCATGGACTATGTAATTACTTTTATAATGAATGACTGATTAATGCTACTACAGTGATACCTCGAGATACGAGTTTGATTCATTCCGTGACCTTGCTCGTATCTCAAAGCAATTTTCCCCATTTAAATTAATTAAAATCCCATTAATCCGTTCCAGCTCGCAAAATAGTTTTGTTTGTGTTTTGAATATGAAAAATGTACAGTACATGTATTTATAAATGACAAATATTGTATAAAAACATACAGTAATAAAAGAGAATGTTAAAACAATAAACTGGTTTTACTTTACGGAAGATGCGCACAGAGGTGTTGAGGGAGCAGTAAACAGGCAGAGGAGTCAGGAGGAATTAATGCTACTTTACACTTAAATGGAACTTAACTAAACTTCATTTAGAGCGGGGAGAGCAGCAACTAGAAAATAGACTAAACCCCCCGTATAACAGAACCATTAATCATGCATAGAGTTAAAAATAAGAAAGGAAAATAATAAATGGATAAATAAATAATTAAATAATTGGAGAGAGAGGGAGAGAGAGAGAAAAACATGTGGAGATTTATGACGAAAAATGGTACAACGAACATGGGTTCCGGCATGGTGGAGTCGGGGTTGGAGGAGGGAGTTTAAATCGCAGCAGCAACGATGCGCTAGAAAGCGGCTCAGTGAATGGGAATGGTCGGGTAATATGGATGTCGTAACCGGATTGGTGCGGTCGTGGACAGCTGATTAACAGCTGATGCACGCTTGACGACGTGACCTGCCAAAACTAACGCGATGCTTGATTTCTCTTAACTTAACTGAACTTAATTGCTACAATTTCTGTTTTCTTTACATTAATTTTGCTTAATTTTCTTCATCGCTTTTCTCTTCACTTGTTTTTGCCTTTGTTGTCACTCTTTCCTCACTAACATCTGCCGGTCGTTTTAATAAAAACTGTCCGGTCGGCATATCAGATGCGCTGTAGTCGCACAAGTTCAAATTTTTAACGGCTCCAACACTTAAAACGGATCCGAAAATTACGGATCCGCAGATGGTCAGCACCTCACGCAGCGCCTTTGCGGCTCTCCATAGGAAATGAATGACTTCCTGTTTATCGGCCGTCACTGAGGCGGGGAAACAGAGCACACGTGGTTGTTGGTGATCTTTGTTTCGGCGGCAGCGGCTCGGATACTCGTATCTCAAAAAATTCGTATGTCAAAGCACTCGTATATCGAGGTAACACTGTAATAATAATTGTTTAAACAGACATGTGCAGGAGTCTCTCCATACATGCTCATATCCTAGGTAGCATATAGATAGGGTCTAGTAAGGTAACGTCTCAAATATTCATCAGCAATCCATCAGTAAAACTGCAAACAAAAATTATGAGGAAATCTGATATGCTTTTCTCCTCACTACATTCCACTGCCAGTGTTTTAGTCATTCTTATCCATAATCAGTCTATCAGACAATGTCAGCACTTTGTGTATATTTAATATTACATCTTATGTATATTTAATATATGTATATTTAATATCGCATATTATAAAATGGATAGTTTCAGCCTGAAAGCTGATCCACGTTCTAAGCTGATGTCAAATCTAAGATATACAATGATTTAACCCCCTCAAAAACACAGTTATACTATATCCATTGTTTCCTCCACCGAAAACCCTAATCTATCCCTGATATTTTGCTTTGGGGTAAGGGATAAGGGTGTCCGCCAAATGTCATTAAATATAAATGCTCTGCATGCAAAACAAATCTACATTACATGGTGGAAGCATTGTTTCTAACAAATATTATTAACAGTAATAATTTATCTTCTTAACCTGAACATTAGATTGCACCATATTGTTTTTGGCAGTTTTTATAAAAACAGTAATCCATTAAAGGATGAGCTTTACAGTGATTTCATCATGGGTAAGAGGGATTTAGGCATACTGTTTTGAGGCATATCTAAGAACACTGTAACAGGCCCTCTTGTGGCTAACTGCTTTATTAGCACGTGTCAATGTTACCTCAGTGTCTCGTTGTAAATCTCCACCATGCTGACAGTGATGGTGTAGCGCCAGTCAGGCATTTTCTCAGAAACCTCAGAGAAAAGCAGATGCAGAGCTCGCTGGTTAATGCCTGGGTCCTCAGGAATACCCTGTGTGTGAACAAAAAAAACAACACACACACACACCCAAACACAATTATACACTTACAAGTCTGAATAATTTTGGCTTATATCAGTCGGTGTTATTTGATTTATTTCTGGCCAAACAATTATTTTGTTTAAGCATTTCCCCAGCCCCTGACATTTACCTCCATGCTGTAGGTTTTTCCTGAACCAGTCTGCCCATAAGCGAAGATGCACACATTATAGCCGTCTATGCAGGATGTGACAAGAGACTGCACTTCCTGAAACACCTGTTTAATCAGAAGAGACACTATAGGGTCACTTTACAGGCCACTAAACAACCAAGATAACAGGAGCTGCCACGATCATCTGACCTCTGCTTGCGTGGCCTGAGGTGTGAAGACCTTGTCCATGTCAAAGGCCATAAGCTTGCCCTTGTTGGAAAGGTAGAGCACTGCGTCATCGTCAGAGTCAAAGGTCACCACACTCTTGCTGTCAGCCTCCACTTCCTCCTTGCAGATGGGACGCACGCGACAGAACACGCGAATGTTTCCTGTTGAAAACACAAAAAGGATCAGCATCGATTTATCAAATCTACTGCTGAGAATCAAATCAGTATTCTTTAAATTGTCAGTTGGATTTATGTCATTAAAAAGGTGAGACGGAGTTAAACTGGTAAATGGTTAGACAGGAGATCAATAGCCAGATATTTATTCATCAAGCATCACTAAAGCAGCCCTAAATAAATAAAAGGTAGAATGTTGTGGAATGTCCTCAAAGTCTCCTGTCACTAGAATCAGCCCTTAAGTTATCAGCCATTTGACAGTTCACTGTGGTATAAAGTTAAAATAACATA
Source organism: Tachysurus vachellii (assembly GCF_030014155.1). Classification (NCBI taxonomy): domain Eukaryota; kingdom Metazoa; phylum Chordata; class Actinopteri; order Siluriformes; family Bagridae; genus Tachysurus; species Tachysurus vachellii. The sequence continues at coordinate 7,174,582 of NC_083468.1, read as the reverse complement.
CATTGTACTTCAGGCTCATATAAAAATGTTTTACTGACATATCTCAACAATGTGATATCTGTTTGGCTAGAACAGTGTTCCTGCTCCACATGCATTAGTCATTACCTCATATGTGTCGGTGTATTTGAATTTAGTAATTATGTGCTAAAAAAGTAAGCATATAAGCAGATTTTTGAAATAATGACAAAGGAAACCCTACTGTACAATTTACCTTAAAACTTTCTTAATGCACATCATACAAAGTACCTTTGAGGCGAACCAGTTCGTTGTGGCACTTCTTTCTCAGGTTCATTTCTCTCTTGTATTTGCGTAGCAGCT